>NC_090194.1:2025814-2300814 GCF_024679245.1 Pseudorasbora parva | reverse complement strand
TTTCATTTAGAGCAGACCGTTATTGAGTCGTCCTTGAGAACGCTCCACTTTCCGCCCTTCTGTCTGCGGGGCTGGTATTCCAGCCTCTTGTGCTGTGTGTGTGTGTGTGAAGCAGAGATTGCTCTGATTTCTAATATCTAACGTGTGTTCTGGCCTGAGGGCTTTTTTCCTCACTACAACATCACTCACCACAGCAACCCGTCGCCATGGCGCAGCATGATGCTGCTGTCAGTGTTGCCGTGGTTACGCAGGCACATCAGCTGTCATTGCTGTTCATCCTCAGGTTTCTATGGCCACCAGAGCGGAGGCATTTTAATTCGTTATAAAGATATTCGTTTTGTTTATATGTTTGTAATACTTGTTTGTGGTAACACGTTGATTGTGAACTGTGACTGATATAAGACATGTTTTGGGTTGCTCATACTTTATATTTATATTTGTGGATATAACCAAGAAAATGTAAGTATTTTAATGGTATAGATGATAACATGTAGAAGCCCAGAGAACGACTCATTGTGGAATGAGCCAATAATAGATACTTCAACGCCCACTTCATCATCACAACTTATATATAATGTCGTAGATCTGAATATAATGCCGTAGATCTGAATATAATGCCATAGATCTGAATATAATGCCGTAGATCTGAATATAATGCCATAGATCTGAATATAATGCCATAGATCTGAATATAATGCCGTAGATCTGAATATAATGCCAAAGATCTGAATATAATGTCGTAGATCTGAATATAATGTCGTAGATCTGAATATAATGCCGTAGATCTGAATATAATGCCATAGTTCTGAATATAATGCCATAGATCTGAATATAATGCCATAGATCTGAATATAATGCCATAGATCTGAATATAATGCCATAGATCTGAATATAATGCCATAGATCTGAATATAATGCCATAGATCTGAATATAATGCCGTAGATCTGAATATAATGCCGTAGATCTGAATATAACGTCGTAGATCTGAATATAATGCCATAGATCTGAATATAATGCCATAGATCTGAATATAATGCCGTAGATCTGAATATAACGTCGTAGATCTGAATATAACGCCGTAGATCTGAATATAACGCCGTAGATCTGAATATAACGCCGTAGATCTGAATATAACGCCGTAGATCTGAATATAACGCCGTAGATCTGAATATAACGCCGTAGATCTGAATATAACGCCGTAGATCTGAATATAACGCCGTAGATCTGAATATAACGCCGTAGATCTGAATATAACGTCGTAGATCTGAATATAACGCCGTAGATCTGAATATAACGCCGTAGATCTGAATATAATGCCGTAGATCTGAATATAACGCCGTAGATCTGAATATAACGTCGTAGATCTGAATATAACGCCGTAGATCTGAATATAACGCCGTAGATCTGAATATAACGCCATAGATCTGAATATAACGCCATAGATAGAATATAATGCCATAGATCTGAATATAATGCCATAGATCTGAATATAACGCCGTAGATCTGAATATAATGCCGTAGATCTGAATATAACGCCGTAGATCTGAATATAACGCCGTAGATCTGAATATAATGCCGTAGATCTGAATATAATGCAGTAGATCTGAATATAATGCCGTAGATCTGAATATAATGCCGTAGATCTGAATATGATGCCGTAGATCTGAATATAACGCCGTAGATCTGAATATAACGCCGTAGATCTGAATATAATGCCGTAGATCTGAATATAATGTCGTAGATCTGAATATAATGCCGTAGATCTGAATATAATGCCGTAGATCTGAATATAATGCCGTAGATCTGAATATAATGCCGTAGATCTGAATATAATGCCGTAGATCTGAATATAATGCCGTAGATCTGAATATAATGCCGTAGATCTGAATATAATGCCGTAGATCTGAATATAATGCCGTAGATCTGAATATAATGCCGTAGATCTGAATATAACGCCGTAGATCTGAATATAACGCCGTAGATCTGAATATAATGCCGTAGATCTGAATATAATGCCATAGATCTGAATATAATGCCGTAGATCTGAATATAATGCCGTAGATCTGAATATAATGCCGTAGATCTGAATATAATGCCATAGATCTGAATATAATGCCATAGATCTGAATATAATGCCGTAGATCTGAATATAATGCCGTAGATCTGAATATAACGTCGTAGATCTGAATATAACGCCGTAGATCTGAATATAACGCCGTAGATCTGAATATAACGCCGTAGATCTGAATATAACGCCGTAGATCTGAATATAACGCCGTAGATCTGAATATAACGCCGTAGATCTGAATATAACGCCGTAGATCTGAATATAACGCCGTAGATCTGAATATAACGCCGTAGATCTGAATATAACGCCGTAGATCTGAATATAACGCCGTAGATCTGAATATAACGCCGTAGATCTGAATATAACGCCGTAGATCTGAATATAATGCCGTAGATCTGAATATAATGCCGTAGATCTGAATATAATGCCATAGATCTGAATATTAAGCTCACAGCAGCCACGGCCATTCAAACAGAGCGTTCAAATCAGAGGCTAAAATTGGGGTAGAAAAAATGCCTTTTATTTCTAAATTATGAATTTTTCATTCATAATGCACACCAGTGCACACCATGAAACATTATAAAACAATGCAGTCAATGACCACTTTAATTCATTACTATCATGGACCATCGTTGATAAATTGAGCATGCCATAATAAATGTTTTCAGGATTAGGACATCACATTATTGGATGGCTCTTTTATCCTCTCCCATCAGGCCACAGCTGAAGCTATTAATTCAACAGAATGTTGGCAAACGCGAAGCCCCTCACACACACACACACACACACACACACACACACACACACACACACACACACACACACACACACACACACACACACACAGGGTGGACGGGAATGGCACATCGATACTGTCAAGCACACACGTTAAGAAAATTCTGTGGCATATTTATTCACTGAGGTGAACTGAGATTTCCACAGTTAGAAACTGCATTTATTTTTCCATTTTTTTATTATTGAATGGACAGGCATCACAGGAATTAACTACATTGTAAAATATATTAAAATAGAAAACAGATATTTTAAATGTTAATAATATTTCACAATATTACTGTCACATATGGGTGTAATAAAGCACATGAAGAGTGAGTGGAGAAACTTTAATAAATCCAAAACAGAAGAGAATAACGTAACGCAACCACATTAACATTAACAATAGAACTGAACAAAAACACAGGATTAACAACCAGGGAAGTTTACAACAATGGTAAAACAGGAACAGAACCCAGTGAAACAAGTTACAATTGCTGTTTTACTGTATTTTTGATCAAATAAATGCAGCCATGATGAGACTTATTTCAAAAAGCATAAAAAAACCGTACCAATCTCAAACTTATGTATGGTTGTGTGTTTCTATCTAAACACAGATGAGGCATAACATTGAAGTTACCGGTGAAGTGAATAACACTGATGATCTCTTCATCTCCTGTTAGTGGGTGGGATATATTAGGCAGCAAGTGAACATTTTGTCCTCAAAGTTGATGTGTTAGAAGCAGGAGAAATGGGCAAGCGTGAGGATTTGAGCGAGTTTGACAAGGGCCAGATTGTGACGGCTAGACGACTGGGTCAGAGCATCTCCAAAACTGCAGCTCTTGTGGGCTGTTCCCGGTCTGCAGTGGTCAGTATCTATCAAAAGTGCTCCAAGGAAGGAACAGTGGAGAACCGGCCACAGGGTCATGGGCGGCCAAGGCTCATTGATGCACGTGGGGAGCGAAAGCTGGCCCGTGTGGTCCGATCAAACATAGCCGCTGACCAGTCAGGGTGGCCTCTGACACCTGACCCCGCCGAAAGCACCAACAGTGGCACGTGGGCATCAGAACTGGACCACGGAGCAATGGAAGAAGGTGGCCTGGTCTGAGGAATCACGTGTTCTTTTACATCACGTGGATGGCCGGGTGTGTGTGCGTGGCTTACCTGAGGAACACATGGCCCCAGGATGCTCTATGGGAAGAAGGCGAGCCGGCGGAGGCAGTGTGATGCTTTGGCCAATGTTCTGCTGGGAAACCTTGGGTCCTCCATCCATGTGGATGTTACTTTGACACGCTCCACCTACCTAAGCATTGCTGAGACCATGTTCAGCCTTTGATGGAAACGGTATTCTGGTGGCTGTGGCTCTTCCAGCAGGATAATGCTCCTGACACAAAGCACAAATGCTTCAGGAATGGTTTGAGAAGCACAACAACCAGTTTGAGGCGTTGACTCGGCCTCCAGATTCCCCAGATCTCAATCCAATCGAGCATCTGTGGGATGTGCTGAAGTCTGATCCATGGAGGCCCCACCTCACTACTTACAGGACTTAAAGGATCTGCTGCTAACATCTTGGTGCCAGAAACCACAGCACACCTTCAGGGGTCTAGTGGAGTCCATGACTCAACGGGTCAGCAAAAGGGGGACCAACAAATTATTATTTAGATGGTAATATTGTTGTAATATACCCCTCAAAAATGTGTAGCATCAATCATGTAAAAATGTCAATATGTCATATAATATAGGTTTTCTTGTCCTTATCTTAAAAAGGATCGTCAGTCATTTCATGGGGAGATCCCTGCTCTGTTTGGATGAGAGTTCCACCATCATCTCTTATGAAATCCTCTTATGGGGATGACGGGCTTGTCTTTAAGTGTCAGCTCTTGATTTCATAATGTGCAGTTGTATTTATTTTCAGTGATCCGGCAGGGTCTCGGCTCTCGAGTGCTGAAGTGGATTTGGGTCATGCTAGTTTTAGAGTGCCTCTCCTCCCTCTCTCAATCCATCAGAACGACAAGCCCTAAAAGGATATTCACATCAGTAGTTAAAAAGCCAGGCTTTAACACTTACAGTTCAGCTTTTTACCCTTGTTACCCACCATAAGCTTTTTTAAAGGGGTCATGAACTGTGTTCATTTATAATGTTTCATGGGGTGCACTTATTTCATGGGGTGCAAAGTATGATATTTACATATTAAATTGTCATAATGTACAAATAAAAAGCATACTTCCTACCCTGATTTTAGCCTCTGATTTGAGGGGTGTGTCTGCTGTGAGACTTCAGTGTAAACGCCCACTGCTGTGATTGGCTGCTGTGAGACTTCAGTGTAAACGCCCACTGCTGTGATTGGCTGCTGTGAGACTTCAGTGTAAACGCCCACTGCTGTGATTGGCTGCTGTGAGACTTCAGTGTAAACGCCCACTGATGTGATTGGCTGCTGTGAGACTTCAGTGTATATTTAGATCTAAGGCATTATATTCAGATCTACGGCATTATATTCAGATCTTTGGCATTATATTCAGATCTATGGCATTATATTCAGATCTACGGCATTATATTCAGATCTACGGCATTATATTCAGATCTACGGCATTATATTCAGATCTATGGCATTATATTCAGATCTACGGCATTATATTCAGATCTACGGCATTATATTCAGATCTATGGCATCATATTCAGATCTATGGCATTATATTCAGATCTATGGCATTATATTCAGATCTACGGCATTATATTCAGTTCTATGGCATCATATTCAGATCTATGGCATTATATTCAGATCTACGACATTATATTCAGATCTTTGGCATTATATTCAGATCTATGGCATTATATTCAGATCTACGGCATTATATTCAGATCTACGGCATTATATTCAGATCTATGGCATTATATTCAGATCTATGGCATTATATTCAGATCTACGACATTATATTCAGATCTTTGGCATTATATTCAGATCTATGGCATTATATTCAGATCTACGGCATTATATTCAGATCTACGGCATTATATTCAGATCTACGGCATTATATTCAGATCTAAGGCATTATATTCAGATCTACGGCATTATATTCAGATCTATGGCATTATATTCAGATCTAAGGCATTATATTCAGATCTAAGGCATTATATTCAGATTACGGGAGTTTTGGTGCGAGTGCTCTTCTCTCCTCGTCATCTCACTAACACTTCTTCTGCAGAGGCGGTCTTTCACCATCTATTATAGGCTCATTCACAACCAGTCGATCTCTGGGCTTGGGTTCAATAAAAGCTGTTCTTGGACTAACAAGGACAGTTTCAGTTCTTATAGTATGATGAGGACCTCTTATGTGTCAAAAGCTCAAGGAAAATGAATAAAGGAGTAGTTCACCCATACAGGAGAAAGTGAGCTTGCAAAGAGTTTTTTTTTTTTTATGCACAACACAACGATCATAAAAACTCATTCAGCTGGATATCTTTGGCCGTTTTCTCTGTTTTGACCTGTGCATATTGCTTTTGCCTCCTACTCATCATCTCACGGTTAAACGAGCGCTCGCTCTGATGCTGAGAAAAGGAAAAATGAAAGAAAAATGTAATCAAATCCTGACAGCGCTCCTTTGCATAATGTTTCCGAGATCTACTCAGCAGATGTGTTAAAGCTCTCTCTCTCTTTCTCTCCTCATCTCTCTTTTACAGTAACTGCCCTTTCTCCTTGGCTGCGGCTCTGGCCCGTGGTACGGCAGACAGTGTCCTGCAAAACGATCTCTCGGTGTATTATATCAACAAGAGTGTGGAGGACGGAACAGACACGCTGCCTCGTGAGTGACCCATAAAAACTGCATCACGTAAACAAACTGAACGGAGGATAACTTGGACTGTGAAGTCTTATTTTTAAACGAGGCAAAGCGTTGATTCATTGTAGTTTTGTGACCCATCTTGCTATCGAGTAGAGATCACGTAATATTTGATCCAAATGTAGGCCGTTCTGCACAATTTTAAGCCTCCTATTCAACTGCAAATTTAGGTCACTTGCTAACTTAACGGTGGCCTGAATTGCTTTCTTATCTTTCTATATTCGAAATGGAAATGGCAAAGGAATTTGAGAAGGGAATGGCTGCTAACATGCCACAGTTTTGGCTGGTGTAGAAAGGAGAGCTTTGATTTAAATCTTTTTTGTTATGATATCATGTTTGATCTGATTAATTTCCCGCTTCATTTCGCTCTCACCATCAAGACCCAGACTTAGTATGTCACAACAGATATAGCCTGACGTGGTCATACTCAGTTCTAGTCAGAATATGAGTCTGATGCTCATTGGGCTGTAATTATGGGGCGTGTTTCAACCGAACCATAAAAAGACCTCGATTGGACAGACCAACAACCAATCAGAGCAATGAAGCGTCGCATAACGTTAGTTGTCAAATGTCAACAGAGCTCAACTGCACTGTGTTGCCAAATCTGCATTTTTTCTATGTTGGCGGGTCGAAGCGACTATTATGTGATATATAGACCCATGATTGCGAATTTTAGCAGCACCCTTGCCAAAATAACACACATTTTACCCCCAAACACCATTTTTTTCCCCGAGAACCCCCAGAGAAGCTATTGTTTTGGGCTAGTAGTTGGCGGGTTTTGCTGTAAAAACTTGGCAACCCTGTCTGCACTGGAATAAACGATCTTTGCCGGTTTTGTAAAAAAATAAAATAATTTAATGATACACAGAGTACTTACCCAACATGATCATCATTTCTGAGAGAAATAGTGAAGGTGATGCAGATACAAACAAGCTCTTCGTTTAGGATTCGAACAAATATAACCCAAGCCCCTTTGATGACGTGATGATTACGTTACTGTTGATCATCTGTCCATCATCGGCTAAAGCCCGCCCTGATGATCTCATTGGTCAGTTTCTGTTGATCATCTGTCCATCATCGGCTAAAGCCCGTCCTGATGATCTCATTGGTCAGTTTCTGTTGATCATCTGTCCATCATCGGCTAAAGCCCGCCCTGATGATCTCATTGGTCAGTTTCTGTTCGGGGATAATTACTCCTCTATGGATCGAGTCCAGACCGAACTGCCCGAGCTCAAATGTTGTGGGCGGGGCTAAGTTCGGCTGGCATCCAGGCTACAACAGATATTGCCTGGCATGCAAATGTTTGGGATGCACAAAACTATATCAGTACCATATCTGTTTTTAGCCTATATTTGATATTTGTTACATTTATAATAGTGCTATCAAAATTTGAGCATTAACGCATGCAATACATTTTTTCAGTTTAACGTGTTTCAATATTTAATGTAATTAACGCAGTGTCCGTTTTTCCGATCATTCTTTAGCTAGCTTTACATTGTAATAACACTCTCTTATTCATGCACATGCTTTTAAACCATTTAAGCGCAACAAGAAGAGAACGTGCTGACTGTGAATATCCTGACAATGACAAACACAAGGCGAAAGTTTAAGTTTATTTTAAGGCGAAAGTTTATTTAAGTTTAAATAAACTTAAAGAGTTGTGATGAAATGAGATGCGCGTGACAACGTCAGATCTGCGTCATGTTCGGCAGCGGCAGATCTTAAAGTGACAGCAGCCTAATAAACCAGTCACTGAGATTCTCTCATTAAAGAAAAAAGGCAACAGAGAAATTGCAGATTTAATAATTTATCATTTATGCAGTTAAGAAAGGTGTTTGATAACTTTATTAAATTTCTGTATATTGATTATATATAAAGGCCACAGGTAAATATGACATTTATTAAAATGGTTTTATGTGAAGATTGTTTTAAGTACACTTAAACTAAGTTTTTTTTAATGTATAATAAATGCTGAAATTTATATGTTTCCATGATCCTGTAATACTGAATGTCTCTCATTAATGTTTCATAGAGACATCAGTGTCACTATTAGTGTCAGTGATAGTGGCCTTCATTCATAAAAACATGCCATTACAACAAATATTTCAAATATACTGTCTTTAAGTTGGAGAGTGACTGAAATTATTACAATATAAAAATATATTAAAAATAAATAAATTAATTAATATTTTTAATCGATTGACAGCACTAATTTAGTATGTATCGGTCGATATTGCATATAATTGTACATTTAGATGACATTTATTTCTAAAAACACTAATAATTTCAAATAAATTTTAGATTTTAGGCAAATATCAAAATTATATACTTTTTGCTTACTGTACATTATAATGTTTATATATTATGGATATATTCACCTCTAGCATTGTAAACAATTGATTTAATTTTTAGCATTACATTTTTCATTTATGTAGTCAGTATACTGCAGAATTCTAACATCAACCATAACATGAAAAAATTATCATTATAATATATGGTATATATAAATTAAATAAATTAAATGCATATATTCAAATTCTATACTTTGTCTAAATAAATTAACTATTTTTATATTAACATTCTCATGCTGAAATAATCTAGTTATTGATTTTTTTATGTAAATTTACAAAAAAGTATTAATGCATTTTAAAGTTTTTGTGAGAATTATGAGAGATTTATGTCTGGCCGCTCAACCAAACCAGAATACAAATCTGTTTTTTACTGCTAGTGACTCATCTTTAATTCTGACCGACAGCAATTTGTTTCCGTCATAATTCTTTAATAGACATGCTTCAACTCTGGAAGAAAATTCAGAGTTTTCCCACTGGTAATTACAACATTGCGGTGGCGTATATGTACACTGCGTAAATCTCATAAATACAATCATTCCGACAAGTCATAATGGCTGAGATAATTCTCTGTGGTTCACATCCAACTGTCGCCGTCAAGAGTTAGCACAGACATTCACATAGCACACTAATCCCAGACACTTTGCTGAGTGGACGATAGATTTATAAGGCCAGATGGACCGCAGTCTGCATTGAGTTTAAGCACTGTTCAAAAGTACGTCAGTCCACTTGAGCCAAGTCTGGGTTTCCTCAGCCGGGACATTAACAGGGTTAGTTCACCCAAAAATGTAAATTCTGTCATTAATTCCTCCCTTATGTCACTGGACACCCGTCCAAGTTATTACTTACCCTAATGTCGTTGGACAGCCGTCAGACCTCCGTTCATCTTCACACACAGATGAAGATATTAGTGTTGAAATCCGATGGCTCAGAAAGGCCTTCATTGACACCAATGTCATTTCCTCTCTCAAGACCCATAAAGGCACTAAAGACGTCGTTACAAAGCCCATCTCACTACAGCGGCTCTACAACCATTTTATGAAGACACGAGAAGTTTTTGTGCGCAAAAAAAAAAAAAAAAAGTTGTATATTGATGGCCGATTTAAAAACAAAGATTTAAACCATTATGAATCATGAATCAATTCACTGATTCATAATGGTTTAAATCTTTGTTTTGAAATCGGCCTATCACTATATGTCATTATTTAGTTTTTTTTGCACACAAAAACTATTCCCGTCGCTTCATAAAATGATTGTAGAGCCGCTGTAGTGAGATGGGCTTTGTAACGACGTCTTTAGTGCCTTTATGGGTCTTGAGAGAGGAAATGACATTGGTGTCAATGAAGGCCTTTCTGAGCCATCGGATTTCAACACTAATATCTTCATCTGTGTCTGAAGATGAACGGAGGTCTGACGGCTGTCCAACGACATTAGGGTAAGTAATAACTATTGAAAGAATTTTCATTTTTGGGTGAACTAACCCTTTAATCAATGGTTTCACAGGAGGTATGGCCCGTTAAACAGGCCTACATGACCCATTCCAGTTCAGTGGAAACGACTGACATCAAGACACTGTGCGGCAGACAGGCGTCTGCTCAGGGCAAAGGCAGTACATACTGTTCACCAGCGCAGCCTGAGATGGCAGATTAAATTTAGACTCTGTGCCCACGGAGACAAGGCGGACAGTGAGAGATGGAGAGAGAGAGAGCGAGAGAGCATCTAAAAGGATGAGGGAAGAGGGAAGAGCATGTAATGTCTACTTTTACAACCATCAAACAATCTAGAAGGCCGCTTCGTCCACACAATGATAAAATACATCTGTCTAGAGCAGCATTGAGGCGGACGGACTGACACAAAGGGAAGGGGAAATACTGCCTTTGAAAAATATGCCACAAATTGAGTCATAAAAAAACAGACACTCCTTAGGCAAATCTGGGAGTTTGCCATACGTTTTGGAATGCAAAATTTCAGGAGCTTTAAAAACAAAAAATTTGATTGCCAATAATACTTTTAAGGCTTTATACACATAATTTATTTTTTAATACATAATTTACTCACCCTTGACTTGCGTTCGTTCTTCAAAACCATAAACAAGATGTTTTAAAGAATGTCCATGCTGCACTTTTCTAGCCTGACAAGCCAGAGCCACATCAAGATGTTTGATCTGGAAACTCACCATTGGCAGCTCAATCTGAGGGGCGGATAAACGGTCGTCTTTCAAACTCCCTCTGCACGCGATAGGATAGCGCTACAACCAACCAGAGCAACGAAGGTGAAGCTGAGCTCGTTGACAGATTAAACATTCGCCGTATTCGGTCGGCTAAACACATCTTCCCTTTTTAAGAATGACTTCAGTGCCGTTCTTTGTTCTTTTCTCAGAGAAAAGCTTAACTACAAGTCTTCCAGAATCGCAGTCAAAGCTGATTTGAAAGACCGCCGTTCGCCAGTTTCTGTGTTTTCTAGAAGCACCTAAACGCAACTCGGCGTCGTCATTATGGCCCCGCCCACCGACTCTATACACGATGTGATTGGCCCGTCCAGATTGAGAGGAATACAGCTCAGAAGGGTATTTAGAGTTCCTAGACGACACTTGCGGGCAGATCAAATTTGCTGCCGCTAGGGTGCGTCTAGATTTCTAGCCTAGCACTTTTCCATACAATGCATGAAAATAGTGACCAGAAGACTAAAAAGCTCAAAGCACCATAACAGTTGTTTATAGTTCTTACAACTTAGATGCCAAGACTTTTGAAGTCATACAACAGCGTTATGTAATCAATGTTAAATGCAATCTTTAGTTTATCTTAAAATAATTATCAATTGTTTTATACAGTACATTACAATGTTGTGATGCTTAAATTCCCTTCTCGCATATAAATAATTTAAATATTGCTTTCGTTTTTTTAATTTTTTTATTAGACAATCTAGAATTGTAATACTGGTCATAACATGAAAATAATTTTCATTAATCATTTTCATTTCATCAATTTGCAATAAAAAAAAAAACATTTGTCATTTATGCAAATAGTGACCAGAAGACTAAAACTTTTTAAAGTCATACTAGAACTTGATGTAACAAGCAGGCTGAAACTGTAACTTTTGAATCATATTTACAATGCTGAGTACAAACCTGATTCCAAAAAAGTTGGGTCACTGTACAAATTGTGAATAAAAAAGGAATCTTATAATTTACTAATCTCATAAACTTTTGTAAAAAATGTATTTACAATAGAATATAGATAATGCTAGACCACATACTGCATCAATCACAACATCATGGCTGCGTACAAGAAGGATCCAGGGACTGAAATGGCCAGCCTGCAGTCCAGATCTTTCACCATTAGAAAACATTTGTTGCATCATAAAGAGGAAAATGCGACTAAGAAGACCTAAGACAGTTGAGCAACTAGAAGCTTGTATTAGACAAGAATGAGACAACATTCCTATTTCTAAACTTGAGCAACTTGTCTCCTCAGTCCAGACATTTGCAGACTGATATAAAAAGAAGAGGGGATGCCACACAGGGGTAAACATGGCCTTGGCACAACTTTTTTGAGATGTGTTGATGCCATGACATTTAAAATAAACATATTTATCCCTTAAAACTATACATTTTCTCAGTTTAAACATTTGATATGTCATCTATGTTGTATTCTGAATAAAATATTGAAATTTGAAACTTCCACATCATTGCATTCTGCATTTTATTCACAATTTTTAGTGTCCCAACTTTTTTTGAATCGGGTTTGTATTTGATGCATTGTTATGGGAGACATTAAGAAGTAATAAGAATTTTGTAAAAACATGAGGATGAGTAAATTATGTCAGATCTTTCACTTTTGAGTGAGCTATCCCTATAGGCTATAGACACTTGTTAATACTCAACCTATTCCTTTCGCATGTACAATCACAATGGTCCCTAGAGCATACGATCACACCGGTGTGATTAGAAGGTTCAGAGCTCCAGAGGTTTGTTTATGTTTATTTTAGGTTTCAAACATACACAACATTAGGTTTTAAATATACACAAGTACCAGCAAAACCATGCATATTAAAAGTTGAGAACGTAAAAGGCAGCATATAGACAGGAGAGTGTGTGTTTCACATATATTGATATCAAACTTCACAGAACGAAGGCATTAGTCCATAGAGAGCAGAGCTGGAACAATCCCATCATCATTAACCAGTCACCTCCTCTCTTTCTCTCTCTCTTTCTCAGTTGGCAGATGTCCTCTTTTGCCCACTGTCCTCAATTCTGCTTCCACTGTACATTTAATCAGCAGCTCATGCACTCTTTCTTTCCAATATGATATTATACTCAAATCTGTTTGGCTTGTGAGCAAAAGCAGCTCTGTCTGTTTGCGTATGGTGCATGTATGTGTTTTTACAGTGTTGTGACATATGAAACAATGGCTGCTTAGTCACCATGAATCAGAGTGTTTGTGTTAGCATGTGTAACATGTAACATGTCATTTGCCTTGGCAGAGATCGATTCGGTAAAGCTGGCACGGCTGATCTTTAATAAGCTGTGTGAGACGTGCTGTCAGTGGCTGAAAGAGTTCCCGTATCGCCGCCGCCACTTGCCGTACTATGAGACCTCCATCCACGCTATTAAAAACATGCGCCGAAAGATGGAGGACAAACATGTCGTCATTCCGGACTTCAACACACTCTTCAATCTACAGGTATGACCAAAATGGTAATGTTGCAAGACAGATTTGAACCTGCAACACCCACATGAGCTCCAAGAAACTTCTTTGTATTTACTTCTCAGAAATATACTTAAAATGGCACTTAAGTATACTTGACTTCTACTGACAGAAAGGTCTAAGTATATTTGAACTATACGTGTACTAAATATTTTAACCAATATATACTTTAAAGTATTCTAAATATACTTGGCTTGTAGTTGTGTTTACTCTTTTGATTGAGTAGCCTATTAAATACTTTTTCACATAGTTTAACATAAAGTCTTTTAAACTTACATTGTCTGAAAATATTGATTTATAAAGAAAACATATATGTTAAGAGATGTGAGTATCTGAGTTTTTGTGTAGGCTAGTCCACTTGGAGAGTACATAGGAATTTACTTCAAATCTACTTTCCTCACAACTAAGTACATTTTCCGGCTATCCATGTTTTCACTGTTATACGGTAAGGGAGTATGGGATTAAATTCCTGCTGAAAATATTGCGGTCATGCATAAAAATATAATAAGCGTGAATTAAAAATGAAAAAACATGTAAAAAAAAATGTGCGCACAAACTAAAAAAATATTGCAATTTTGCAAAATGATCAGAATAGCAAACAAGTGGTCACGGATCAAAATATAATAAGCGTTAATCAAAATAATTAAAGCACATTTAACAAAAATAACACGCATTAATCAAAACTTTAAACACATTAAAAATTACATTGCACAAATCTTAAACTTATGTTTGTTTTCTTAAAAATAGTTTTCTTTGGTTTTATTACCCTGTACTTTGAGCTGCTCATATTTCACTCTTTTGTACTCTTGTGCTGTTTTTCTCTTTGCTCTTCTTTCTCATTCTGCGCTTGCTTTTCCAAATGTTGCAGTTGGAGTTTCATGTAAATCAGGGCGGTCTTAAGCGTCACCATTGGTCCACTAGTTCTAGATTGACAGCTAGATTGAAGAGGGGACCTCACTCTAATTTTGATTCATGCTTTTTTTTTTTATGCGCTTTTAATTTTTTAATTTTCAATTAGATCCGTGACTGTGTTGTTTGCTATTCTGATGTTTTTCAGTTTGTGCAATATATTTTTCATGTGTGTTTAGATTTTTCATTCACGCTTATTATTTTTTTATCCGTTAACGCTAAATATTTCCTGCGGGAATTTAATCCCATACGCTATTACGCATCTTCCAGTAAAGAATCTTTGGGGTGTTGATGGCCTCAATCGACTCCATCTGTGTTTTGATCATCTCTCTGAATCCGATCCGAGTCTAATCCTCAAAAAAAAGCCAATTTCTCAGCTTTTCAAATGTAGCTAGTTTTATGAAACATACCCAGATTCAAGTGCTGATAAAAAAGGATGAATGAAGCTAGAGTTAAATTAGTTAAAGGTTTATTTCAAGTATTAAAAACCTAAATAGGAACATAGTAGTATACTTACAGTGCAAAATAATATGTAAATAGTAAACTATAAGTGTGATGCTATGTTCACTTAAAGAAAACTTACAAGTATAAAAACAGCATAAAACTACTAAACTTGAAGTTTACTGAAGCCCCTTTCACACTGCGATTCCGGCAAATGCACGGATAATGCGACCCGGCATTTGTTCCCGGGTCGCTAGATTTGGCCCATTCACACTTCCAGCGAAATGCCGTAATATGTGCGCTTTCACACACAGCCCGTAGCGGTCCCGGATCGAGTTGACACGTGACATCCGGATGTGACGTATAACGGCGAGCGATCTCAGCTTCAGCGCGGATAGTAAGGAGCTCCGTGGTCTCGACTTGTGTCCAGTTTGCGCACATTTCTGCTTGTTTAATTTTAGTTTCTTTTGTATACGAACACTCTCTGCGTTTAAAACACCGACGAGCTCTTCTGGCACTGCAGGGTTGTGTTATTGAAAAAACAAGCTCTAGGAGTCGCACAATAAACGCACACGTTGCGGCATTAGTTTCGGCTTTTGTTCACACAGCACTCGTCCCGGATCGAACCCCGCAATATTACTAGGTCCCCGACCCGGGTCGAATTCGGTAATCTATTCCGGGACGTGGTTGCTTTCACACAGAAGGTGACCCGGCAATGCTCCGGGAATATTGCGGGTCCGACGTGCAGTGTGAAAGGTGCTTGAGAGTACAATTCAAAGTTTTCTTTCATAAACTAACAAATGTGCTACATGTATTTGACTAGTAGTAAACTATCAGAATACCTATACGTTCTACAAAGTCTACTACGTATAGTTCACTTAAAAGTATACTTATTCACTAAAAACTGGGCCTATTTAATCCCTAGTAGTATTAAAAATACACTTATATAGTACATTGGTATTAGTATACTAACTACCAGTGTTGCCACAGTTACTTTGAAAAAGTATTCTGATTACTAATTACTCCTTTAAAAAGTAACCTAGTTACTTTACAGATTACTTCATTTTAAAAGTAACTAAGTAAGAATAGAAGTTACTTTATTAGTTACATTCAGCAGTTTCCGACAACACCCCTGCCGCCTTAGCATAGAAATGACGAACGTTTTTGCCAACACACTTTATTGGAAGTGCATTTTTAACAGTAACGTCAACAATGAATCTCCTGACATTTAAATATTTCCTGAAAAAATACTCTCCCTGAGACACAAGAAGAAAACAAATATATATATTTTTTATTTTTTACTAAGGAAAATGACTAAAATAGTAACTCACAGTGACTTGGATAAATTACTTTAATCTGAATAAGGGTTTGGAAATAGTAATGCGTTGGATTACTCATTACTGGAAAAAAGTAGTCCGATTAGAGTATGATATACTCTGGCATCACTGCTAACTACATGAAGTATACCTAAAAATATATTTGAGCTTTACTTAAGTGTACTTAATAGTTTTTTGTAAGGGTACGCGAGCTGCTAAGCCACAGGCATCTAACAGCTCATGAATACTATGTGATAAACCTCGTGATTGTTTTTCATCAGAAACTCATGTCAAGGCCTCTGTTGAGCCTTCCGTGCCTTAACAAATAGCTCTCACAAATTGTAGAAAGCACCAATACACTTAGCATCACTTTTCCACATAATAGTCGTGTTGAATGTATTTTTTTTTCCTGATTGCCTGTGTAATTTCCAGTCGAGCGAGAATGTGCTCTGTCACCCGAAAAGCAGTAAGTGCAGGCAGGTTTGCCATCTCACGTCCAGATCTACTTGATGTGTGGGCTATTCTTCCTCTAATAAGAGCAGACGGTGTCGCATGAAATAGACCCATACGCTCTTCCCTGCACCACACTGAACTCAAAGGCAGTTCTTCACATCTGTTGGCCATTTGTAGTTAAATGCTGGGCTTTTTCTGGTTTTCTTGGTGAACACCAGCATCCCTTTGCCTTTAGCAGAAACAGATCAGAGACTAGTCTAGGCCATAAGTCATTCAGAGCGAGAGATGTAAACATTGATGTTGTTCTATCAGCGCTGTTCTAAGCAAAGCTAGAATCCAAACTAATGTATTTCTAATGGGTCATTCTGTGTCAACTTTTGATTTTGTTAATATTTTTACTGTAGAAAGACAAACATAAATAGTGATGAAAGCCAAAATATTAAATGTCACAAATGTATATTTATTGAGTAAAATAAAAGTCTAACTGACAATTTAAAAGTCTTCCCTTTTAAAAGTCAAACTGACAATTTTCACCTGATCTGGAGCCAATATTCAGGCGTGTAAAAATGACTTTAGAAAGATGGCAGCATCATTATTGCATTTTCACACAGAGATTGGTAGATCTATTAAGCCCCTTTCACACTGCACGTCGGACCCGCGATATTCCCGGAACATTGCCGGGTCACCTTCTGTGTGAAAGCAACCACGTCCCGGGATTGATTACCGAATTCGACCCGGGTCGGGGACCTAGTAATATTTCGGGATTCGACCCAGGACGAGCGCTGTGTGAACAAAAGCCGAAACTAATGCCGCAACGTGTACGTAGTTATCGTGCGACTCCTAGAGCTTGTTTTTTCAATAATACAACCCTGCAGTGCCAGAAGAGCTCGTCGGTGTTTTAAACGCAGAGAGTGTTCGTATACAAAAGAAACTAAAATTAAACAAGCAGAAATGAGCGCAAACTGGACACAAGTCGAGACCACGGAGCTCCTTACTATCCGCACTGAAGCTGAGATCGCTCGCCGTTATACGTCACATCAGGATGTCACGTGTCAACTCGACCCGGGACCGTTACGGGTTGTGTGTGAAAAGTGCACATATTACGGTATTTCGCTGGCAGTGTGAATGGACCAAATCTAGCGGCCCGGGAACAAATGCCGGGTCGCATTATCCGTGTATTTGCCGGAATCGCAGTGTGAAAGGGGCTTTAGTGAAATCTGTTGACTTTAGCAATCTTTTTTCCATTATATGCCAACAGTGACCGTTCAAAAATGGGGGGAAAGCAGTTCTTGTGTTTTTTGCCCCAAGTTTGCATACCTGTTACTCAAGAATTATTAAAGATATCTTACTATCCTTTTAGATTATGGTTCTTAACAAACTGTTCTTTTGGTATCTCCATTTTAAAGGCCCTCGATGATCAATCCCAGAGATATGGAGATCTTAATGTGAGCAAACTGGTCAATTGAACACATTTTTAGTGATCAAAACCAAATGTGGGTCATTTTGGATAGAGTTGATTCTTTTTATATTTAAAGAGGTACAAATAATGTTGAAGCTCTAAATTTAGACTTGGAGTCAGGTTGGGGTCCCTATAGCTATGGGACTGAACCACATAGGGCCTTAAAAATTAAGATTACAAAAGAAAAGTTTATCAAGAAGAATATTAAGATCTATTCTATACTTTGAGAATTACAGGGATGCAAACTTTGGAAAAATAATATTTATGGCACTCAGACAGGAATGTTCTATGCAATTGAGCTGATAGAAAAACACAAGATACATTTCTAGTTTTAACATTATTTGTTCTTCAGATATTCCTCTTTAAATATAAAAAGTATCAGCTTTGAGCAAAATGACCCACATTTCGACTACTGAACTTTACCAGTTTACTCACGGAGCCGCATTAATATCTCCATATCTCTGGATTGAACCATCAAGGGCCTTTAAAATGAAGATACCAAAAGGAAAATTTATGAAGAATCATAATCTAAAAGGATATTAAAATATCTTAAATAATTCTTAAGTAACAGACATGCAAACTTGAGACAAAAAAACAAAAGAAGTGATTTTTCCCATTTTTGAACGGTGACCGGTCATATAATACAACAAAGATTGATAAAAGTCAACAGATTTCACTAATAGATCTACCAATCTCTGTGTGAAAATACAATAATGATGCTGCCATCTTTCCACAGTCATGTTTACACGCCTGAAAATTGGCTCCAAATCTCAGGTGAAAATGGCAATTTGACCCTCCTCTACAAAACAGTGATTATTCAGAAAATATACATCTGTGAAATTTAATATTTTGGCTTTCAGCACTTTTTATGTTTGTCTTTCTACAGAAAAATGTATTAAAAAAATTAAAAATTTGAGCCGGGGTAGTTTCCGAAATGTGGTTGATTTAATGACCTTAATGTAAATATTCCAGTCCTGAATACATCAAAATAACTCAGGATCAAAATCTGGGATGATTATGAATAAAAATTTCAATAAACTACAAGAAAAAGCTGCAAGACCCATTTGATTTTGTTTTTTTTATCTTATGATTTATGATTACGATTTGTTCCCTGTAGTTAAGGAAATTCATTCTCAAGCAGAGTTTTTGCAGAATATTGCATGCAAGATGTTGAATATTTTATTCATTAAATAATCAAAGAAAAAATAAAGTAATCAGTTCAATTCTGAATATTTGGTCAATGCATCCACGTGTCATACACACTGTGTTGATTAAAATTGGAGCATGACACACAGTGTCACAGTAATGGCGGCTCAGAGTCTTTCATAATGAAATCCTTATTTATACCAATGAGAGCTTATCCCGTTTGACCAGCCCTGCTACGGGAACTAAGCCATTTAATCATTCGTAAGCTGCTGATAATTAAAACCGATCGACAAGAGGAAACACAGACGTTAGATTTGCATATATTTCTCATGTGTAATAGTTCATTTAGCCATGTTCATTTTCACTGCCGTTGATTAAGCGAACAGCTTCTGATCTGTCAATGCCAGAGGTTGGCATGTTATTGTTTTGTTTTGCATTGAGAGATGTTTATTGGGATTTATTTCAATTAAGAGTGGATTATGAGATCTTTTATGTGGCAGTAAGCAGTTTTCCTCAAGGGGTGGTTCCGTGTTTTTTTTTCTAGGCTTGGTTGTGTTTATGGAGCGCAGTGTAACATGTCTTAATACCTTTTTATTTTATTTAAATGCCATATTTTTCTTCTATTCTCCCTTTATTCCACACCGCTGTCTGTCCTTTGAACGGCTCGTTTGCTTCCTGCTTCTATGAAGCCCCTCCCTCTGACAAACGCAATGGTCTTAGAATGGTCAGATGGCCAAATGTAGTTTCCTGTATTTTTATTGGCTGAAGTGCCAAGCACAGGTTAAGGCCACGCCTCTTCCCATTACGGGCAGAGGTCACATCTGCAGAGACTAGCAAGGGTTTATGATGTCACCGACCCAGGAAGAAGCTCGTTGTAGTCCAAACCGGCCATTTTTGTAGGCAATAAACTGCCGTAACTTTAAAAGACAATATCTCCGTTTGCATTGAACTTTCAGCGCTGTAACTTTGCAGAGACTGTTTCTGCTCAAGCAGCGACATTACACACTAACTAAAGTTATAAAAGTCAAATCGCAGGCAACCACCCCTTTAACAACAGAAAAATGGGTACCCACTTTATATTAGGTGGCCTTAACTATGTACTAACATTTTAGTTATTAATTTGATACAATGCACTTATTGTGTACATACGTTTTTAAATAGTACTTACATTTAAAAAAATACCTGCATGTAATTAATTTCTGTAGTTACATTTGTAATTACACAGTTGGCACTTCCCTTACACCTAACCCTATCATTAAACTGACCCACACCACCACACCTGACCCTAACTTTACTCGCATCCACCGCAATATCAGCAAAAGGCCACCTAATATAAAGTGGGGCCGAAAAATGTATTTCAGTGCAAAATATTTTGACTTATCATGTGTTTAGGATCAGGAAGAGCAGGCGTTTTTCGCCGTGTTTGATGGTCACGGCGGGTTGGACGCTGCCATCTACGCCGCCAATCATCTGCACGTAAACCTGGTCAGACAGGAAATGTTCAGTCAGGATGCGGTCGAGGCCTTGTGTCACTCCTTCAAACTGACCGATCAGCGATTCATACAGAAGGCGTCACGTGAGGTGAGTCCCTACAAATCAATCAATCAATCAATCCAATTTATTTATATAGTGCCTTTACAATGATGATTGTTTCAAAGCAGCTTCACAGTGTTAAACAGGACAATATTGCAACAGAATTTGATTTGTTTTTTATATTTAAAGAGGAAATCTCAAGTACAAATGATGTTGAAACTCCATGTCTACATTTAGACTTGGAGTCAGGTTGGGGTCCCTATAGCTATGGGACTGAACCATATAAGGCCTTAAAAATTAAGATTACAAAAGAAAAGTTTATTAAGAATATTAAGATCTATTCAATACTTTGAGAATTACAGGCATGCAAACTTGGGAAAAATTATATTTATGACAGGAATGTTCTATGCAATTGAGCTGATAGAAAAACACAAGATGCATTTCTAGTGTCAACATTATTTGTTCTTTAGATGTTCCTCTTTAAATATAAAACGTATCAGCTTTGAGCAAAATGATCCAAATTTCGACTACTGAACTTTACCAGTTTACTCACGGAGCCGCATTAAGATCTCTGGGATTAAACCATCAAGGGCCAATGAAGATACCTAAAGGAAAATTTGTTAAGAATCATAATCTAAAAGGATATTAAAATATCTTTAGTAATTCTTGAGTAACAGACATGCAAACTTGAGACAAAAAAACACAAGAACTGCTTTTTGGCTGATTTGGCTGTACAGTCGTTCTGGAGAAAACAGTGATGTTATCAGCTTATTTTAATTTATCATATAGCGACAAAGTTGGCAAATCAGTATTATAGTTTATAGAACACGGTCACAGTCAGACATCTGGATGCTCCTTTCAGCACTGACAACATCTGTATGCATCCATGTGTCTGGAACAGAACCTGCGCTGTGGCACCACAGGGGTCGTGACCTTTCTGAGGGGTCGCACGCTGTACGTGGCCTGGCTAGGCGACTCACAGGTCATGATGGTGAGGAGAGGTCAGCCGGTGGAGCTCATGAAGCCACACAAACCAGACAGAGAGGTGAGAAAAACTGGATTATTTTTCATTTCATTTCATATTTAACTGATATACCGTAGACTATAGGGGTGTAACGATACACTTTTCGATACTGAACTCATGATACGATATATCCCGATATTTTAAGCCAACAAAAGTTTTTTATTTTTTACATGTTATTATTATTAAAATAATATTATTTATTATTATAATTTTATTTATAATTATTATTATTATTATTATTATTATTAGGATGCACACATATTCCCCCATTGCATCATTATACATTATATCCAACATTATATATTTAGTCATATATATATTATATAGACTGTAATGTCACTGAAACTCCGTAGACTTTAATTTTTCCCCCTCAGGCATTACTCGGGCAGCATCTCTCCCGGTGCTCAGTGTCCCGCCTCTCCCACTATTAATGCACTATACATCAAACTACTAAACATCATACTACTAAAACTAAATGTGATCTGGTGATTTAAATGATGTTTCAGATGATGCAATCAGTCACAGCTTTCGCAACAGAGTTGAAAATGGCGGCTCGCTCTCAAACTGTAAATGTTTAGCTCATCCAAGAATTTGAATTCTGCATTTACTCACTCTCGTGTTGTTTCCGCGAATCACGCAATCTTTTGAACGTCCGCGTTTACTACAGTATGTACGTCGCTGTAAATCTGTTCATCATCGTTTGTATCCAGAATACTGATGTGGATTAGATACACGGATAGTTATTTTTACAATTCCTTAAAGCAGCACTAGGTAACTTTTCAGGTAACTTTTCAGGCTACCTTGTATAAATAGGCCTACTACAGCAAGTTGAGCCTTGGATAAAACAACTCAATATCGCGAATCATATCGATCAATGATACATATCGTCACATCGATTTTATATCGTGATACATCGTTTAACGAAATATCGTTACACCCCTAGTAGACTACGTTTCAAAAGTTGCTGAATAAAGGGCTTTCGCTTCAAAACCCCTTTATTCAGCAACTGATCAGTTAAACTGATCAGTAAACACATTTATAATATAAGATTTTTATTTAAAATTCTGTTATTTTGACCTTTCTATTTATTATATAATCCTGAAAAAAGTGTATAATCATTTACACAAAAATATACTTTTTCATCACAGCAATAGCAAAATATATCGCAAAATATATTAACAATAGACTTTAACAAAAGGTTATTTTAAATTGTAATATTTCACACTATTACTAAAGATTTCCTGTGTTTTTGATCAAATAAATTCAGCCTTGGTGAGCTTAAGAGACTTCTTTGAAAGAGCAAAAAAAAAAAAATCTTAACAACTACAAAAATCTTACTGAAGATATATAGATTGAAATATAAATCAAATTATTAAATAATATATATATATATTATTATTATTTATTGCATTTATTGCAATAATATATATATTATTATTTATTGCATTTTATTTTTTATTTATTTTATTTTTATTGTATTATATCTTATATTATTAAAAAATATATATTATTATTGCATTTTATTTTATTTTATTTTATAAAATACTTGGGGACCAGTATCGAATTTTGCCAGTATCGAAAAATTTGTCCTAGATCAGTTCTATATTCTAAGCGTCTGACCTTAATTTTTACCCCAGAAGTCCAGCTCTTTAAGAGGGATGTCCTTCACAGCCCATTTAATCGACAAAAGTCACATGACAGCAAAGCTGTGTTACATAACACACTCCTAAGAGTGGATCGGTTGAGTCTTTGGAGCTTTAGCTTTATAATGAAACTGTATGTAAGTCACAGTCTGACATCTCAGCCAATTAGGGCTGAAAATGATGCTAGCTGTTATAGTCAATGACTCCTCATCACTGGTTTGTTTGTTTGTTTGTTTGTGTGTGTAGGATGAGAAAAAGAGGATTGAGGCTTTGGGTGGGTGTGTGATCTGGTTCGGCACATGGAGGGTCAACGGCAGCCTGTCCGTGTCAAGAGCCATAGGTGTGTGACCTTTAAGATTATAATATACATTTTAACCTGCAGAATTGACAGCTCTGTAAAATGCTACGAAAAACTGCATAAATCAATTGAATAGGGCTTTTTGCAAAACATACAGGGTACGTGCAAATAGCCATATTTACACTAATTGCAAATAGCGATAGATGCTAATTACTATGTGAAAATAGTGATATATATTATTTACACCATGTAAGACTAGTTCTTTGCAATATGTGTACATAGTAATTACATGCAATGTATACTTTATTTTGACAGATACATGCTATTTGCACCTCAGGATTGTTGTACATTATTAAAATGTAAATTATTATATTTGTGTAAATTATTATATTTATTAAAATTATTAAATGGATGCCGCCATAATGGTATAATAAAGCCCTCCATACACCGACCCCTAACCTGACCCAATAAAGTTTTATTATTATTATTAAACGTTCGTTAGGCACTTTATTTCCATTTTTAGGACATTTTCTTAATTTTTATTGAAAGTAAATGCCTTTCCGATGTGATATGTGATGGGAAAAGGGCAAAAAGCTCTGCAAAAGGCGGATTCGAACCTGGGTGGATCACGTCAAAACCAGGATCCTAAGCCTTACACTTTAACTGATCACACCACTGAAGACGCTGAAATATGCACATCCTTTTTAAATCTTGTTTAGCCCAACCAGGCATTGTTAGGACGGAGCTAGTGCGAATACCACTAGCCTACAAGGCTTGCTATTTGCACTTGGTGTAAATAAAAACTCAGTTATTTTAAAGTAAAAACATTTAAATGATGTTCCAGATCACTAGTAGTTCCTGCAGAGTCACTAGATAACGCTTGAGTAATTAGTGAGGCATTTTATGTCCATATTCAGAGTTAAAAAGATGATTGATTACGTCTCAGACACATGTTCTTTATAATTTGTCAGTTAGTTAATAGTTATTAATGAGGCTAATCTCAGTTCAGTAATTATTGATTACTTAACAAGGAACTATAAATGCAATATTACTGATTAGTTCAGCTAGTTTCCATATTAGTTAATAGTAGAAGCTGAAGTGTTAATGTCACTTCCTGCATGATCAATTATTAATGACGGACAATTATTGTAAAGTGTTACTACACACAGTGCTGTCCTAAAGCAGCTTTACAGAGAGTAATACCTCACAAACCCCAGTAATCGAGATAAAGGCATCAGCGGAGAGGAAAAAACTTTTGAAAGACTTTCCTTTTGTGCTCTTTGAAGATATTCACTTATTTAGACCAGATCTTTTGTAAGTTTAAGTCAGCTAAAGGTCATTTTGCGCATATTTTTAGAAGAGGATGTTCAGGCCACTGCAGAAAACGCTTTATCACCACACACACACACCACCGGTTTCAGTGTGAAGGAAAACGGCTTTATGAAAGGAAACGCTGGCACAAACTCCATTTAATCCCAGAACAATATGAATTATTGTCTAATCCGAAACTACTATACTTGCGTAATCATTGTAGTTGAAAATTCACAAATTTATTTGGACAATGTGACTTCTTATTTACCTCAATAAATGACTGAGACGGTGTCAGTTTACAGTATGTACATTAGCTAATGTAAGATTACATCTTTTAGGCTAATGAGAATTACTGTAATAACAAAGTCTGACCTCCAGCAGAATCCTTTCGGCTGTGTTCCCACGGCTTCGTGCACAGGAACCGTTTCACTCCCTAAACGCTGATGGCTAATCTGTCAGATAATCCTATCAGTCTAGCATTTAATTCCCTTAAAGCTCTTGATTCATAAATAGGACAAGTGAGGCTAATTCTGCCATAGCCTAGTCAACTGGACGTTCGCAAGTCCAGAACGTGTCCGAGTCATATTTCACTCCAGTTAAGAAATCAGATTTAGTTTAAAAAGGCATTATTTTCATGAAATTTAAATATTGCTAAAAAATCTCATTACTGCAATGCAATTTTATTTATCACATTAATATATTATTTTTAAGACTAAAGCTAGTTCTCATCCTTCCCTCGGGTCATTTTGACCCAAATTGAAAGTATTCATTTGTCTGTCTATCACCTGACCAAGCTCATTAAGATTGAACATTGGTCTGGGTCTGCTCTGTATATGCTACTGCACAAAAGGCGTGATCAACGAGCATTATTCAAATGACCCTTTACGCAATTAGATAGTCCTTCAACCAATCAGACCACAAGAGGCGTGATCAATGGCCAAGATCCATCGTTTCTCTATCCGTCATCATGTTAAACCTACCAATAGCGTGCCAGTTGGATAAGCTAGTCTGTGATTGGTTCCTACAAAAGTGTAACAGGAGCAGTAGAAATTAATGTACAGGTTTCCAGACTGAGTTGCCGGGCGAAATCAAATCAGCGGCAGATCAGGCTGGGTTTAGTCAGTCTAAGTATTCATTGGAGTGGTCCAAGATCCTAGGACTTTTGTCTTACTTGAACCATAAATTGTCAAAAAAAATTACAATTTATGTGGTTGAAATTTAAAAAAGTAACAAATCCTTCCCTCACGGGTCAATTTGACCCCCTTAGGAATTTATGGAATGTGAGGAATGATTCAGTGCACATAAAAAAAAGCAAATATTCAAACTAAAAATGCTAAAACTAAATACTTTAAAGGGATTGTTCAAACCAAAAATTAAAATGCTGTCATCATTTACTCACCCTCAAGTTGTTCCAAACCTGTATGAGTTTCTTTGTTCTGCTGAACACAAAAAAAGATATTTGGAATAATGTTTGTAACCAGGCAGAGAGAACAACCAGTCTACCATAGTGTTAGTGAATGGTTGTTCTATCTGCTTTGTTACAAACATTCTTCCAAACTATATTATTTTGTGTTCAGCAGAAGAAAGAAACTCATACAGGTTTGGAACAACTTGAGGGTGAGTAAAGAATTTTCATTTTTGGGTGAACTATCCCTTTAAAGCTTGGGACATACTCTGCAAGAACAAAGAAATGTGTTCGTTTTCTCGAGGTGGCAAGAACAAGAACAAAGTTCGTTCTGCCAGTACATTCCATTCTTCACCAGAAAAGCAGGTGCCAATTATCTGCGTTTCTCCACATTAGCCACACCCACTTTAAATGTCTGGCCAATCATACAATAGTTATCGGACAACCGTGAGAAAAAGTTCTGCTCAGGCGATGTGTCGAGAACAAGCTGCGAGAACTCCCAAACCAGGGCTGAGAACAAAATGACGTCACGTTGTTCTCGCAGCCCTGGAGTGAGAACTTTTTTCTCTGTTTTTGCGGAGTATGTTGTATTTAACTATTTCTTTAACCCTTAAATGCATACTTATAAGATGTAATTTACTACCCTAAATTTAGACATCAACCTTCTTAGTATTCCCCAATCAATCCATTTTAAACAATATAACAAGAAAAAAAAAAAAAAGAAATAAACAATATAACAAGAATTATAATTGAATGCATTTTTCAACTAGTTTTTTGTCAAAATTGTATAGGGTAGCTAACATCCCGAGGTGTGTAAGATTGTATGTATTTTATTTATCTGTTTGAATAAAAAACGTTTATCTGACGAGGACATTTGATGATGGTATAAAACATCTGCTCAAACTAAACCCTTACATATGTTTTATTTTATTCTTCTGTAATTGTTACTCTAACATTAGGAGTTTTATATATTATCGCAACAGGTGGAGATCATGTTTAATATCTGGGTCGCTAACGACCCGAATATGTAAGAATGTTTGGCGGTCATGCTTTTAAGGGTTAATCACTTTCAAGTACTTTACTTTTGTGTGTGTGTGTGTGCAGGTGATTCAGAACACAAGCCCTATATCTGCGGTGACGCCGACTGCACCGCCTTCAACCTGGATGGCAGCGAGGATTACTTGATCCTGGCCTGCGACGGCTTCTACGACACCGTGAACCCAGATGAAGCCGTGCGAGTTGTCAGCGACCATTTGCAGGAAAACAACGGGGACACCGCCATGGTGGCCCATAAGCTAGTGGCCTCGGCCCGAGACGCGGGGTCCAGCGACAACATCACAGTCATTGTGGTGTTCCTCAGGGATCCACGTTTGCCCCCACCGTCAGATGAACCGGAGGAGCGAGAAGAAGAGCCGGTGGAGGAAGCCGGAGAGGAGGATGAGGAGGTGGAGGCCTTGCAGAGTGAGCTGGTGTGTCAAGATGGAGGTGCAGAGAATGGAGGGAAGAGCCGGGCCGGATGGCCGCTCCAACAATGCTCGGCGCCTGCGGATCTGGCCTACGAAGACCGCATGGATTCGTTTACGGACAGAACGAGTCTGAGCATCACGGGGCCAGATATGCATGCAGAGACTGGCTGCTTCAGGCTCCCAGTTTCATCCGGATTGCCTCCAATGAGAACCGTCACACCAGACCTCATTCGCCCGTACGGCGGGGCCGGCGCAGCCTGGCGTCCTTACCAAGAAGACGGCCCAAATGATTCCAGGCAAAAGCCCCAGCCTAAACCCACAGTGCCCTCCTACACGCAAACCACCTCAGATGGACAATTGCTGGAGGTGGCAGCGCTCTTCCCTCAGGAGGGCCGGAGGAAGAGGCGGCTGGAGGTCATGCCACTGAGGCGGGAATCGCAGAGCCTGAGCCGACGGGCCAGAGAAAGCCACGGTCCTCTGAGCTGCTTCCCTACCGTGCCCTATCCTCTCCGCTCCCCAGAGAGGAAGCCTGGGATAGCCTTTCCCCATGTAACCCACAGCAAAAGGGTCTAATCAACAACTTCCTTGCCCCATCATGCCGCCCTCTGTCTCTGCAGATATAGCATACTCATGCAGTGGGCACACACACACACACACACACACTCATACATTCGCGCTCTGTTCCAAAACCTTATGTACACTCTTCATAGGCAGCATTTTAAGGTACCATAAGATACCTCATGAGACTATGATTTGTGTGTGCTATATATTTATGCTTATCTGAGAACAGGTGCAGTCACATTTACCTCTGCTTAGCCAAATTTAGTGTGCGCGATCCAGTCATTTCACTGGGAATCCACGTGATCGAGGGTGAAAAGGTTCACCATGCAGATTTCGCTCATGTTGGTTGTCTGAATTTGCAGTGGTAACCAAAAGAAATCTGCGTAGATTCAAAGTGACGTCTGTGTGAGTTGGTAGCATTTTAAGGCAAAACCTCGTTTTGGATAAATTCTTGGCAAACATGACAAACGTAGAAGAGGAAAATGAGAAATTAAAGGGTTAGTTCACCCAAAAAATGAAATGTCTGTCATTAATTCCTCTCCCTCATGTCGTTCCAAACCTGTAGAACCTATTTCTCTTTAGAACCCAAATGAAGATATTTCTGATATTTCCAATCCCAGAGTTCTCTGACCACATATACAGTGATTTAATTACCACTTTCAAGGTCCAGAAAGGAAGTAAAGACATTGTTAAAATAGTCCATGTGACTCCAGTGGTTCAGCCTTAAGTTATGAAGCCACAAGAATACTTTAGTGCGCAAAAACTAACAAAAATAACCACTTTATTCTACTATTTATTCTCGTCTGTGTCAGACTCTTACGCTGTAAACACAGTGCACGTCAGAACGCCGGCTCACCATTGGTCAGCTCCTGTGTCAGCATCACACACATGTTGTTTTGGTCACATTAACAGCGTCAACCAATAGTGAAACAGCGTTCTGACGTAGAACCCGGAAGCTCTGCACTCTGTTTTTACTAAGTCAACAGCATAAAAGACTGACATGGAAGAGAAGATTGATTAATAAAGTTGTTATTTGTGTGTTTTTGCACACTAAAGTATTCTTGTGGCTTTATAAGATTAAGGCTGAACCACTGGAGTCACATTGACTATTTTAACCATGTCTTTACCTCTTTTCTGGACCTCGAAAGTGGTAATTAAGTTTCTTAATATCTTAATTTGTGTTCTGAATATGAAGGAAGGTCTTATGGATTTGGAACGACATGAGCGTCAGTCATTAATGACAGAATTTTCATTTTTGGGTGAACTAACCCTTTAAAGTATAATACAATTAAAATTTAAAAAAATTAAAAAAATTTTAATGCTTTGTATTTACTTATCAGAGAGTATTTGTGGTCACACTTACCATTGCTTGATAAAATTTGGCAAGTGAAATCTAGTTATACAATTGGGAGTTTCATGTGACAGCAGAAAAGTTCACCATGCAGATTTCACTTGTGTTAAAGGTGGGGTGAGTGCTTTCTGGTAACCGTTGTTGATATTTCAAATCTCCGAAACAAACACGGCCCTATCCCCAAAAGGGTCTCGGCCCAATTTTGATAGCTCCGCCCCTCACATACGTAACCCAGGCAATGACTGCGGCAGAATCTGGTTACTAATCCAGGTCGAAAATATTCAATGAAAAAGTCACCCCTTCCATCACAAAAACATAAACCATTCTCATGATGGTACACGATCACGACAGTCCAGCTAATAACATATTACAATTATGACCAGATAAGGGTTATATAGATCATGAAAAGAGGAAACAAATATATATTAGGAGTATAATTACTCACTTGTCGGACATATTTTGTGAGCGGACGCTTGAAAAAGACATTGAGGAGATTTAGATGCTCATACGGTGTGGAAATGAACGGGTCTTTATCATCGCTGAAGTGAGACACAATACGATCGCAAATGAACAAACAAGCCAACATGACACACGAGTGTATTCAACCAAAAGCAGCATAATTAGTTCTCGGCTAATGTGTGTCGTGTGTTTTGAATAATGACGTGCACTGAGCGCTCTCTTCTCACCATCATTATAAGACACGCCCCTTACTGCTGATTGGCTACAAGTTTGTTACTAGACTCGGCCTGAGTCCGTTTTGTAAAACGGTTTTAAAATAACACACCCCACCCAAGTGCGAATTCACCTCGTTGACCAAAAGAAATCTGCTTGGTGTAAAAGTGACATCTGTGGCTGTGCATCTTACGTCTTAACTCTACTTTTTTCCCTCACCAAATTTATCAGAAGGTCCAAATGAGTGACTTTTGAGGTTCCCCGGACTGCTGTCTATGTAAGGGGAATGCAGCAATGCCAATCGCCGGGTTCTGGAATAGAAACACACACTCAAACACACAAGAGCCTACATTGCATTAACGCTTCCACTTTCATCTTATATGAGCCAGCCTATCAGAATCCTTCATTACTCTCAGCCAGCTTCCTCCTCATCCTCATAACCCACTCTCTTGTCCGGTTTGAAGTGTGTATGGAAAGTGTGTTAACACTGTCCTAACACTATTCTTTATTTACACACACATAACTGAAGTTTTACGTAAACCCAGAGTAGACGCAGGAGACATCTGAGGCGAGAGACATGATAAAGCCATTTTAATGTTCAGACACTAAACCTTCAGAGGAACTTGTTCAGAATCACTTTATTTATTTTTTCCTTTTTATCCATATCGTATACACTGTAGGAACGAGATACTCTGTGGTCTATAAATTTCAGCTTAAAAATCAGGCATACTTGCATCTGAACTGTGTTGGTCATTGACAAGCGAGTGGCATCATATTCATATGTGTGTTTATATTTTTAACACACATGATGTATGTGCTGTTTATGTTTTACCTGATTCGTTTTGTAAGACGTAAAAACCATGAATGGCACTTTCCACAAATAGAGCAAAATTTAGTTTTAATGTTTGTTTACTGCTAAAAAGTGATCAGTTGACTTAAAAAAGTCTGTTCTCAAACTAAGCTCACGCTCCTCTCGTCACATGATGGAAACCCTACAAAATAACAAAACATTAAACATGACTAAATGTCCCATTTAACGTTAATCTTGGACACACAAAAAAACATAATATTAATATTATTAATACTTAATTTTAGCATTTACTGTCCATTCTGAGTGCCATGGTAAAGCATGCTGGAAAATGGAAATCCCAGCCCAGTTTCGGTTAAATTTAAGTTAAAAAAAAACGTGTTCATAAAACTCAAAACAAAGAAAAATATCAGATTGACTTAAAAAATGTGTCAGTTTTGAGAACTTAAGAAAAATAAAGTTCTAAATACTCATAAAAGTATCAAATATGTTTAATTAGAGTTGCCACTACTCAAACTGATTTATTATTTTGAGGGTTAAGGTTTACAATGTGAAAACGTAACTTTTTCAACTACGCATGAAGCTTAATAAAGGCAATGGGTTTCCTCGCTTTAAGTCAAGTTAAGTCATCTGATCTCTTTTAACAGTCGGATATAACAAAATCACAAACCTTTAGTAACAAGAGTTTCGTTTTATTTAGTTTGAGGTTGGCAGTCACTTTTCTAAAGGTTAAGCGCCACTTTCACTGACCATTTGTTGAAAGAACAGAAAATGATTTTTTATTTGTGGAAAGTATTGTGGAAAGTATTTGTGGAAAGTTGAATTGTGCATTTGCACATTCGACATCTCTCCAACCACCGTTTGATGATGCTAACTAGAAATAACAGAACCCACTGACAGACAACACCTGTTGCTTTTCCAGTCATGCCCTTGAACTGAAACGTATCAGATCGAATTTAGACACAGTATATATTCTATACATACGGTATTCAGTTTCATAACCAAAGAATATGATCATCAGGTGCACTACCATCCCTAGACAACCTGCACATCTACACCTTGATCAAAATTCGTCAGACTTGGTTACCATTCACAAATTGTCAGAATATCGAATATACGGAATATTCTTTATATGTGACCCTGAAGCACGTCACCAGTATATCTGTGGCGATAGCCAGCAATACATCGTATGTGTCAAAATTATCCATTTTTCTTTTATGCCAAAAAATCATTAGGATATTAAGATCATGTTCCATAGAGATATTTTGTAAATTTCCTATCGTAAATATATAAAAAATAGTATTATTAGTAATATCCATTGCTAAGGACTTCATTTGGACAACTTTAAGATTTGAGATTTTCTCAATATTTAGATTTTTTGCACCCTTAAAGGACAACTCCGGTGAGAAATGACCCTCGGGGTAATTAACAGATGGTTAGCGAGTAGATCGTTCTCTGCGATGCGTTTTCATGAAAATCGAATGTAAAGAGTTTTATCTCTAAACACAGATTAGCTCATAACACTAGTCTATGGGGCACAGGGTAAGTGAAATTAAATCGCTAGTTAATACCACTAACAAGACTCAAAATAGCCTCACACTAACACGGCAGCATAATGAGGGTCCCTACATGCAAACCCAAGCATTGAGAACTTTCTAAGTGTACAAACAGTTTAATAAGAAGATAATTTATAAACATAGTGCATTACGCGTTCCCCTCTTGGAAAACAGTCTCGACGAGTCGATCCACGAGCGCTGTGCTAAGTGAGCTGGTCGATAGGAATTAAGTTTGTGAAATGTAATAACATGGACATTTTTATTTTTATTTATTTATTTTCTCTGTTACGTTCAGTGTTTTCTTCCGGAAACAACGGACCATATGAGATTCCAGGTCACAGTTCATCACTTAGCAGAGCTCTCGTCGCTCGATGAGTCGAGACTGTTTTCCAAGATGGCTGCTGTCCGTGAACGCGTAATGCACTGTGTTTATAAAGTATCTTCTTATTAAACTGTTTGTACTCTTACAAAGTTCTCAATGCTTCGGTTTGCATGTAGGGACCCTCATTATGCTGCCGTGTTAGTGTGAGGCTATTTTGAGCCTTGTTAGTGGTATTAACTAGCGATTTAATTTCACTTACCCTGTGCCCCATAGACTAGTGTTATAAGCTAATCTGTGTTTAGAGATAAAACTCTTTACATTCGATTTCCATGAAAACGCATCGCAGAAAACGATCTACTCGGTAACCATCTGTTAATTACCCCGAGGGTCATTTCTCACCGGAGTTGTCCTTTAAGATTCCATATTTTCACATATCTCGGCCAAATATTGTCTTCTCCTAACACCCATAAGTATCCATCAAAGGAAAGCGTATTTATTCAGCTTTTAGATGATGAATAAATATTAGTTTAAAAAAATTTACACTTATGACTGGTTTTGTGGTGCAGGGTCACATATTGGCAAGCTGCATTAAGAGACCGGTGCGATCAATCGCTTACCAACTGCTCTGTGCCGTGACATACTCAATCTTCAAACTAATTTAAAAACTTTACAGAACAATTGCTGGTAACACTTTATTTTACAGCGTCCTTGTTACTGTACTTACCATAGTAATAGCATAAAACCCTAACCCTATAGTAAGTACATGTAGTTAATTATTATTACTCATTACTTAAATATATAATTACACTGTAAAAAAAAATAATCAGCTCTCCAATTGAACATTTTCTAGTGACCAATCACATCTACATTTTTTAGTTGGCCAAAATGTATTTCTTTGAATTAAATTACATCAATTCATAAAGATTCAACTTGGCCAACTGAAAAATTTAGATGTGTTTAATCACTATAAAATGTTCAATTGGAGAGCTGAATTTTTTTTACAGTGTAGCAAAGACACCTTAAAACCTTAAAATTGCTTTAAAAAAAGACAAATGTCACACTTCTATTTTCAAACCAGCCATTCCACTTGCTTTTTATTTGGTAAATGCATGCACATCTCGCACATGTCGTTAGTAGAGCTTGAGTTTAATATTCCTCGAACACTCAACGTAACATCACCACCATTTCCACTAAATCCACAGGTGTGTGTTCATACTCAGAACTTTTTACGATGTCATAATATCACGAACTACGCAGCCGTGATGCCATTAGGTGGTTCTTTTCAAGACGCCGGTGCTTGAATTGAGCCACATGTGTTTCTAACTAGCAATGCTGCAAACCCTTTATTCCTTTCCTCTTGCGTCGAACTGAATGATTGTGCCATCCCTGCCGTGCCATTGCACTGATCAGTTTCCATTTACTTTATTTTTTGTTGGCAGAGGGATAGATAATGGACAAAAAAGTCCATGTTTTGTCATTCAGGCTCCCCTCATCCATAATTTTCACCCCGACTTCTCACCCCACACCGGTCTCTTGTCAATACTCGGATTGGCTTGAATGGGAAGTTGAACAGTCGTGGTGCATTTCAACTGGTCCAGAATGTACATCCAGATGTCGAATGTAAGAGGAACCCTCCTTAGAGCTCAAAACACGAACAAGGAGGAGGATCAGTGACACATTTACCCAGAGACTGTCCTGAAAGTTTGTACGCACTCCCGTTATGAGATCCATCACCTGGTTTTATACCCTTGTGGACGTTTCTGAGCACATCGTGCATCTGGAAGCGGAAAGCGTTCAAGGCCTTGGATGTGGGATGATGATTTGAGATTGATGAGTCCAGCTAACAGGACTGTAGAGATTCAAAGATAGCCTTCCCCTTTCACCCTCACAGTCATCACCAATTATATATCAGAAGTGTAGTAACTTACATATATTGTATACATGTATGTGTGTTTTGAGTGCGTGGGTGCGCGTAACATTTGGGATGTGTATGTCATGTCCGTCTTCTAAATGTGCTATTTTAATCACCACTGATAACTCAGATGGATACAGAAGTCTGTAACGCTTTTCCCCTTCTCACTGAAGTACGTACTTGAAGACTACTTGGAAGTCTAACAGTAATACAGAAGTAATACAGTCACAGGCTCTCGCTGTAGTCAAAGGACCAAAGATGGTTCATTTCGGTGAAGAACATCTCACGTCGTCTTCACTTACTCTTGAGCTTGGTCCCTACGGACTGACTGTTAGACGCAGCATTGCCCCCATTAGCGATAGTTTCTGCGTCATGGCGGTTAGCCTTCTCCTCACTTGCTGTCACTGCTTTTCGTCCATGTACTGTTCAGTACTGCTCTTTTTCTGCTAGCAATAATAAACCTACGCAAGCCATGAGTGAAGAGAGCTCCTCAAAGGGCTTGTCTTCTCTAAAAGATGAGGAAGGGTTTCCAGACAACTTAGAAGGGGAACAAACGTACCTTATAAAAGAAGCCTATGTTACTGATGGTCATCACTGTATTCTATTAAACCTGTGTTGATGAGAAACCACTAACGAGTTTTTGTTTTTTTTGATGAGATGTATTACAGTTTTCATGTCTAAACACTTTGGTCATTGTGATATTAATAGAGGGAAGGCGAGCTGAAAGTCTGATCTTCAAGATTCAGGTTTAGCCACAACGATACCAGGATGGTCCCATTGAGATCTCTTCTTCCAGGGAGTCAAAATGGCAGCACAGAAAGTTTCACATAAAACAACATACAAACACAATTAGGACTGTGAAATATATATAAATATCGCAAACGTACATATCGCGAATTATTTTAATAGGCTACTTCAACATTGGGAAAAGAGTCAGTTTTAGGTCGGCATATAGCAGAGAATAGACTTGGCACACAACTACTATTACTTATGTGACTTGTTTGACGTTAAAAAAGTGTTATTAAGTGTTAATAACTTGCAAAAAACAACTCCTTGGGAGTTTCGCGCTGTCTGACACACACCAAAACATGCGCACAAACGCCTCTCCGTGATCTCATGTGATCCCTTCATTTCTGTTTTCTGTTTTGTTACACACTCGAACTACCAAATACACACATTTTTTTTTTTACAGAAAATTTTGCTAAACCACTGCTGGTCACTTTCAGAAGTTGTAGCGATGCTTTCTTTTTCCAGAAAGAACGTGAAACACAAATAGTACCATTCTCAGTTTTTTTTATAATTTTTTTAATATAATTTAAATAGATTTTACACGCTAATAGCAATATTGTATCGCAAATCGCATTATTTAACAAGGTTTAGCATATCGCATTTTTCTTCAATATCGCACAGCCCTAAACACAATCAATCCTTGCATAGAATTTTACCCATCGCTCATATAATGACAGATCAACCGTTATTAAAAACATGTATGTTTTTCCCTTAGGTCCAATGCTATCTCACGACCAATTGTTACAAAAATACAAACTTTTGCGGATTTTTAAAGTGCACGCTTTTAAAAACGATGCCATTATCGTCTTCGTGTAAACTACAAAAAGTGTGCGTTTCTTTACAAAGCCACATCGCAATCTACTGGCGCAATGCACAAAACAGCATTATTTTGTCGTTTTCACGAATCCAGGTAAAATCTTTTATGGATCTAACAACTGATTTGTACGTATTTTACGAGGTGGCTAATTTATACGACCTTTAATGCATTGTCTCGATGAGGTAAAACTTTGGCTGGCAAGGAACTTTTTAACATTAAATGACTCAAATATGGAGGTAATAGTTTGTGGCCCATCTGACAAATTTGAGTTTGACAAAAAAAAAAGCTGTGTACAGAAACTGGGAGTTTTCTTAGACAGGCGATTAACTTTAGAGAAACAGGTGTCCTCTGTTGTCGCTTCTAGCTGTTGTCAACTTCGCCTTCTTGCCAAAATTAAACATTTTGTGCCCGGAAAATCCATGGAGACAGCTATTCATGCTTTTATAACATCCTGCTTGGATTACTGTAACTCACTGTAATGTGGCATTTCAAAGTCCCAGCCAGCATGTTCATCTTCAATTGGTCCAAAATGCTGCGGCCAAATTCCTTAAGAATAGACGAAAATGTCCCTCCCATCCTGTGAGCTCTTCATTGGCTGCCTGTTCAGTTTGGAATTGACAATAAAATTCTCCTATTTGTTTACAAATATTTGTAACTTGCTCTAAGTTACCTGTCCGAACTTCTACATCCCCATTATCTGTCCCGTGACTTAAGATCTAGTAATCTAAATTTACTCACTGTTCCTTGTGTTAGGCTCAAAAGCAGAGGAGACAGAGGCCTAGATTGTGGAACAGCTTGCCGGTACAACTGTTTTCCTTAGCCTTGGACACTTGTTAATGTCTCTACTCTGTATGTTTTAATTGTGATTTTATCTATCTGACTTAATTTGTCCTCTTTTTAAATCTGTACCTGTAGTTTCCTACGCTGTACAAAAAATGCAGGTCTCCAATTGAACATTTTCAAGTGACTGATCTCATCTAAATTTTTCATTTGGCCGAATTGAATTTCTGTGAATTAAATTGCATCAATTCAAACAATTTAAATTCGGCCAACTGAAAAATGTAGATGTGAACAGTCACTTCATACGAATTAGCCAGCTCGTAAAATTCCATGAAAGATCAGGTTCAAATCCCCATGAGATCAGGTTGTTAGATCCATAAAAGATTTTACCTGGATTCGTGAAAACGACTTAAAAGCGTTGTATTGTGCATGCCGGGCCAGTAGATGGCGTTTGGCTTTGTAAAGAAACCCTACGTGAACACATAATATGTATGCACGGCACAGTTTTTCCTAAATTCACATTTTTGTAGTTTACACAAAGACGATAATGGCATCGTTTTCAAAAGCGCACACTTTGAAATCCATAAAAGTTTGCATTTTCAGGCTCCAAAATGATGTTTTAGTTAAAAACGTTGTTGTGTAAACCTAATCGGAATTTGCAACAGTCGTGAAAACTTGATACATGTGCGTCAATTATCTTTTGAGGTGTCATTACTTAAATATACATTTAGAGCTTTAATATATATCTTCAGGTGTTATTTAAATATATATTCCCAGACGCAACAGTGGTCACAGTCTGAGTCGTCATTTCTGATTCACAAAAAAAGTGAGTTTAATTGCACGGTTACATTTCCTTGTTCCGATTTCTGGTATGCCAAATAGTCGTTTCAGTAGGAATCCACATCATTTGCCACGTCAACCAACAGAAAGCGGATTGATTTGAAAATGCCTTCTGTGATTCATACATCGCTACACTATTGACGTAAATAAACTTTTTCTGTGTGCAAAATTTCACTGGATTTTCTCTGTTTTAACTGCATCTATAGGGTCCATTTAGACAGAACGACTTTTTGTATTTTCCATAATTTTTCGATGTAAATGCATACCAGAAAAACATGTTTGACTGTTGCACTCTTTTATGGTTGGGTATCGTTAGTCATTTGAATGATTCTGCTGATCGATTCTGATTCATATCTGATCCAAATTTTGATTCCAATAAGTTAAAAAAGAATTAATATCATTCACATTTGCAAAACATTTTATTGTTGCTGAATATGTGAAGAAAAATCAACAGGCTAAAGAACAATATTTATAAAAATTACCAGAGAAAAAAACAACTAGCCTAACTAATATACATTTCAAGCATCATTAAAGACAAGTCAACACTCAATGTTTAAAAAAAGAACAAATTAGCAATCGCACAAATAAATACAACTGAACAAAAATTTGATTGAAATAAACATTTTCAGGTACAAAAACTGTAATTAAATGTAAAATAACTGCATTTTATAGCGTGCACTTTATAAGAACAGCGAGTGAATATTTCACGTTATTATAGAGATGGCAGTAGGAATATTATGTTACTGTTGCTTTAAGAGCTGCGTGGACCCAACCCAGGACATTTGAAGAGAGCACGGAAACAGCTCATGGTGGTGAGTCTTTTTGAGTATGAATGGTTTAAAGGGGTGATGAATTGAGAAATCAACTTTCCCTTGAGATTTTGATATATAAAAGGTCATGGTACTATAAGATTATCCTGTAAGTTTCAGAGCTGAAAACTTCCTTATTAGTCAAAGAAAAGCATTTATAGACACCAGGCCCAGAAACCGATCAAGTGCTTCATTATTATGTCATCTCTGGATGAAACACGCCTCTACAGAATAATAAGCACGAGTAGTTCGGTAGCCCCGCCCTCCAACTCATCTAGCCAGCAGCAATAAACATGCGAAGAAGAAAGCAAGATATTGTGGAAGAACACAGTTGCTGCATAAGCTTCCTTTCGGTCCTAATATTAGGAATGTGTGATACTTCATTTATTTTTAATGAAGTTCCAGCTCAAATGGGGAAGAACGTTTGTGTGTTCGCTTCATTTCACTGTGGAATCATTTGTTAATAAGTCTCAGTTGTGCCTTCTATATTGGATCCGACAGAAATGGTGCAACAAACTTATGTGAGTAAAACGTCCTTTTTATATGTAATAGTAGTCCTGGGGCTGTGTGTTTTCTAGAAGGGGTATAGTGAAATAATTCCTTTCTTGATCTGGGCGCGCGTGTCTGCGTGTTCATGCTTATATTCACTGATCGTGCAGGCCATGTAATACAGAAATAATATTCCAATCAATCGGGGGTGGATGAGAAATAAATCATTGAGTGTGTTTTGATAAAGACCTTTACGAGCCCCGCTTTCAAAACAATCCCTTCCTCATGTGAACTGACAAGGGGCAAAGATATGATGGGAGATGAAGCTCATTAAATGTGCAAATCTTCTTCAATCCTAGCCGTGGGCATTTACTTCCAAGTCTCCAGTGTGTGCCGATCAAAATGATGTTTTTTGATGATGTAGAGATGGTCGTTTTTTGATGATGTATAGATGGTCGTATTTTGATGATGTATAGATGGTCGGTTTTTTGATGATGTATAGATGGTCGTTTTTTTGATGATGTATAGATGGTCGTTTTTTTGATGATGTATAGATGGTCGTTTTTTTGATGATGTGTAGATGGTCGTTTTTTTTGATAATGAATAGATGGTCGTTTTTTTTGATGATGTATAAATCGTCTTTTTTTTGATGATGTATAGATGGTCGTTTTTTTGATGATGTATAGATGGTCGGTTTTTTGATGATGTATAGATGGTCGTTTTTTTGATGATGTATAGATGGTCTATTTTTTGATAATGAATAGATGGTCATTTTTTTGATGATGTATAAATGGTCTTTTTTTTGATGATGTATAGATGGTCGTTTTTTTGATGATGTGTAGATGGTCGGTTTTTTTGATAATGAATAGATGGTCGTTTTTTTTGATGATGTATAAATGGTCTTTTTTTTGATGATGTATAGATGGTCGTTTTTTTGATGATGTATAGATGGTCGTTTTTTGATGATGTGTAGATGGTCATTTTTTTTGATAATGAATAGATGGTCGTTTTTTTGATGATGTATAGATGGTCGTTTTTTTATGTTTTTTTGATGATGTATAGATGGTCGTTTTTTGATGATGTATAGATGGTCGTTTTTTTGATGATGTATAGATGGTCATTTTTTTGATGATGTATAGATGGTCGTTTTTTTGATGATGTATAGATGGTCGTTTTTTTGATGTTGTATAGATTGTCATTTTTTGATGATGTATAGATGGTTGTTTTTATGATGATGTATAGATGGTTGTTTTTTGATGATGTATAGATGGTCGTTTTTGATGATGTATAGATGGTCGTTTTTTGATGATGTATAGATGGTCGTTTTTTGATGATGTATAGCTGGTCGTTTTTTTGATGTTTTTTTTGATGATGTATAGATGGTCGTTTTTTTGATGTTGCATAGATTGTCATTTTTTTGATGATGTATAGATGGTCGTTTTTTGATGATGTATAGCTGGTCGTTTTTTTGATGTTTTTTTGATGATTTATAGATGGTCGTTTTTTTGATGATGTATAGATGGTCGTTTTTTTGATGATGTATAGATGGTCGTTTTTTGATGATGTATAGATGGTCGTTTTTTGATGATGTATAGATGGTCGTTTTTTTGATGATGTATAGATGGTCGTTTTTTGATGATGTATAGATGGTCGTTTTTTTGATGATGTATAGATGGTCGTTTTTTTTGATGATGTATAGATGGTTGTTTTTTGATTATGTATAGATGGTCGTTTTTTTGATGATGTATAGATGGTCGTTTTTTGATGATGTATAGATGGTCGTTTTTTTGATGATGTATAGATGGTCGTTTTTTTTGATGATGTATAGATGGTTGTTTTTTGATTATGTATAGATGGTCGTTTTTTTGATGATGTATAGATGGTCGTTTTTTGATGATGTATAGATGTTTTTTTTTTTTTTTTGTATAAGTAACAGGGTTATAGATGGAAGGAAGGAGACGGGAACTGGCAAACATTCAACAACTTTAATAAAAATAAAAATAAATAGAACAAAAGTAATGTGGGCAGCCCCTCACGGACGACTGCCCGCACACTCACTAAAAAACCCATAAACAAAACATAACATACATCCAGGCCTGGTCCTCTCTCGTTCTTGACTGGTGTCCCTCGTCCTTATATGCCTCCGAGCTCCCTCATGAGAGGACTCGAGACCGGTGTGGCTCGCTGGTGACGCTCTTTCGCAATCACGTCCCCGATCTCGCTCGCTCCTCCCATGTCTCTCGCTCGTTCACCTCACCACAGTATAGATGGTCGTTTTTTTGATGATGTATAGATGGTCGTTTTTTTGATGATGTATAGATGGTCGTTTTTGATGATGTATAGATGGTCGTTTTTTTGATGATGTATAGATGGTCGTTTTTTGATGATGTATAGATGGTCGTTTTTTGATGATATATAGATAGTCGTTTTTTGATGATGTATAGATGGTCGTTTTTTGATGATGTATAGATAGTCGTTTTTTGATGATGTATAGATGGTCGTTTTTTTGATGATGTATAGATGGTTGTTTTTGATGATGTATAGATGGTCGTTTTTGATGATGTATAGATGGTCGTTTTTTTGATGATGTATAGGTGGTCGTTTTTTGATGATGTATAGATGGTTGTTTTTGATGATGTATAGATGGTCGTTTTTGATGATGTATAGATGGTCGTTTTTGATGATGTATAGGTGGTCGTTTTTTGATGATGTATAGATGGTTGTTTTTGATGATGTATAGATGGTTGTTTTTGATGATGTATAGATGGTCGTTTTTGATGATGCATAGATGGTCGTTTTTTGATGATGTATAGATGGTTGTTTTTGATGATGTATAGATGGTTGTTTTTTGATGATGTATAGATGGTCGTTTTTTGATGATGTATAGATGGTCGTTTTTTTGATGATGTATAGATGGTCGTTTTTTTGATGATGTATAGATGGTTGTTTTTTGATGATGTATAGATGGTCGTTTTTTGATGATGTATAGATGGTCGTTTTTTTGATGATGTATAGATGGTCGTTTTTTTGATGATGTATAGATGGTCGTTTTTTTGATGATGTATAGGTGGTCGTTTTTTTGATGATGTATAGATGGTCTTTTTTTGATGATGTATAGATGGTCATTTTTTGATGATGTATAGATGGTCGTTTTTTTGATGATGTATAGATGGTCGTTTTTTTGATAATGTATAGATGGTCGTTTTTTTGATGATGTATAGATGGTCGTTTTTTGATGATGTATAGATGGTCGTTTTTTGATGATGTATAGATGGTCGTTTTTTGATGATGTATAGATGGTCGTTTTTTGATGATGTATAGATGGTCGTTTTTTTGATGTTTTTTTGATGATGTATAGATGGTCGTTTTTTTGATGATGTATAGATGGTCATTTTTTGATGATGTATAGATGGTCGTTTTTTATGATGTATAGATGGTCGTTTTTTAATGATGTATAGATGGTCATTTTTTTGTTGATGTATAGATGGTCGTTTTTTGATGATGTATAGATGGTCGTTTTTTTGATGATGTATAGATGGTCATTTTTTGATGATGTATAGATGGTCATTTTTTTGATGATGTATAGATGATTGATTTTTTGATTATGTATAAGTAACAGGGTTATAGATGGAAGGAAGGAGGGGGGAAATGGCGAATTTTCAACAACTTTAATAAAAATAAAAATAAACAAAAGTAATGTGGGCAGCCCCTCACGGACGACTGCCCGCACACTCACAAAAAAAAAACATAAACAAAACATAACATACATCCAGGCCTGGTCCTCTCTCGTTCTTGACTGGTGTCCCTCGTCCTTATATGCCTCCGAGCTCCCTCATGAGAGGACTCGAGACCGGTGTGGCTCGCTGGTGATGCTCTTTCGCAATCACGTCCCCGATCTCGCTCGCTCCTCCCATGTCTCTCGCTCGTTCACCTCACCACAGTATAGATGGTCGTTTTTTGATGATGTATAGATGGTCGTTTTTTTGATGATGTATAGATGGTCGTTTTTTGATGATCTATAGATGGTCGTTTTTTGATTATGTATAGATGGTCGTTTTTTGATGATGTGTAGTTGGTCGTTTTTTGATGATGTAGAGATGGTCGTTTTTTAGATGATGTGTAGATGGTCGTTTTTGATGATGTGTAGTTGGTCGTTTTTTGATGATGTATAGATGGTCGTTTTTTAGATGATGTATAGATGGTCGTTTTTGATGATGTATAGATGGTCGTTTTTTGATGATGTGTAGATGGTCGTTTTTTGATGATGTATAGATGGTCGTTTTTTGATGATGTATAGATGGTCGTTTTTTGATGATGTATAGATGGTCGTTTTTTTGATGTTTTTTTGATGATGTATAGATGGTCGTTTTTTTGATGATGTATAGATGGTCGTTTTTTTGATGATGTATAGATGGTCGTTTTTTTGATGATGTATAGATGGTCGTTTTTTTGATGATGTATAGATGGTCGTTTTTTTGATGATGTATAAATGGTCTTTTTTTTTGATGATGTATAGATGGTCGTTTTTTTGATGATGTATAGATGGTCGTTTTTTGATGATGTGTAGATGGTCGTTTTTTTTGATAATGAATAGATGGTCGTTTTTTTGATGTTTTTTTTGATGATGTATAGATGGTCGTTTTTTTGATGTTGTATAGATTGTCATTTTTTTGATGATGTATAGATGGTCGTTTTTTTGATGTTGTATAGCTGGTCGTTTTTTTGATGTTTTTTTGATGATGTATAGATGGTCGTTTTTTTGATGTTGTATAGATTGTCATTTTTTTGATGATGTATAGATGGTCGTTTTTTGATGATGTATAGCTGGTCGTTTTTTTGATGTTTTTTTGATGATGTATAGATGGTCGTTTTTTTTATGTTGTATAGATTGTCATTTTTTGATGATGTATAGATGGTTGTTTTTTTGATGATGTATAGATGGTCGTTTTTTGATGATGTATAGATGGTCGTTTTTTGATGATGTATAGATGGTCGTTTTTTGATGATGTATAGATGGTCGTTTTTTGATGATGTATAGATGGTCGTTTTTGATGATGTATAGCTGGTCGTTTTTTTGATGTTTTTTTTGATGATGTATAGATGGTCGTTTTTTTGATGTTGTATAGATTGTCATTTTTTTGATGATGTATAGATGGTCGTTTTTTGATGATGTATAGCCGGTCGTTTTTTTGATGTTTTTTTGATGATGTATAGATGGTCGTTTTTTTGATGATGTATAGATGGTCGTTTTTTTTATGATGTATAGATGGTCGTTTTTTTGATGATGTATAGATGGTCATTTTTTGTTGATGTATAGATCGTCGTTTTTTGATGATGTATAGATCGTCGTTTTTTTGATGTTTTTTTGATGATGTATAGATGATCGTTTTTTTGATGATGTATAGATGGTCATTTTTTGATGATGTATAGATGGTCGTTTTTTTGATGATGTATAGATGGTCATTTTTTGTTGATGTATAGATCGTCGTTTTTTGATGATGTATAGATCGTCGTTTTTTTTATGTTTTTTTGATGATGTATAGATGATCGTTTTTTTGATGATGTATAGATGGTCATTTTTTGATGATGTATAGATGGTCGTTTTTTTTATGTTTTTTTGATGATGTATAGATGGTCGTTTTTTTGATGATGTATAGATGGTCGTTTTTTTGATGATGTATAGATGGTCGTTTTTTGATGATGTATACATGGTCGTTTTTTGATTTTTGATGATTTATAGATGGATGTTTTTTGATGATGTATAGATGGTCGTTTTTTTGATGATGTATAGATGGTCGTTTTTTTGATGATGTATAGATGGTCGTTTTTTTGATGATGTACAGGTCGTTGTTTTTTTGATGATGTATAGATGGTCGTTTTTTTGATGATGTATAGATGGTTGTTTTTTTGATGATGTATAGGTGGTCGTTTTTTTGATGATGTATAGGTGGTCGTCTTTCTGATGATGTATAGATGGTCATTTTTTTGATGATGTATAGATGGTCGTTTTTTGATGATGTATAGCTGGTCGTTTTTTTATGTTTTTTTGATGATGTATAGCTGGTCGTTTTTTGATGATGTATAGATGGTCGTTTTTTGATGATGTATAGATGGTCGTTTTTTTATGTTTTTTTGATGATGTATAGATAGTCGTTTTTTGATGATGTATAGATGGTCATTTTTTTGATGTTTTTTTGATGATGTATAGATGATCGTTTTTTTTTGATGATTTATAGATGGTCGTTTTTTTGATGATGTATAGATGGTCGTTTTTTGATGATGTATAGATGGTCGTTTTTTGATGATGTATACATGGTCGTTTTTTGATTTTTGATGATTTATAGATGGATGTTTTTTGATGATGTATAGATGGTCGTTTTTTTGATGATGTATAGATGGTCGTTTTTTTGATGATGTATAGATGGTCGTTTTTTTGATGATGTACAGGTGGTTGTTTTTTTGATGATGTATAGATGGTCGTTTTTTTGATGATGTATAGATGGTTGTTTTTTTGATGATGTATAGGTGGTCGTTTTTTTGATGATGTATAGGTGGTCGTCTTTCTGATGATGTATAGATGGTCATTTTTTTGATGATGTATAGATGGTCGTTTTTTGATGATGTATAGCTGGTCGTTTTTTTATGTTTTTTTGATGATGTATAGCTGGTCGTTTTTTTGATGATGTATAGGTGGTCGTTTTTTTGATGATGTATAGGTGGTCGTCTTTCTGATGATGTATAGATGGTCATTTTTTTGATGATGTATAGATGGTCGTTTTTTGATGATGTATAGCTGGTCGTTTTTTTATGTTTTTTTGATGATGTATAGCTTGTCGTTTTTTATGTTTTTTTGATGATGTATAGCTGGTCGTTTTTTTATGTTTTTTTGATGATGTATAGATGGTCGTTTTTTGATGATGTATAGATGGTCGTTTTTTTGATGTTTTTTTGATGATGTATGGATGGTCGTTTTTTGATGATGTATAGATGGTCGTTTTTTGATGATTATAGATGGTCGTTTTTTTGATGATGTATAGATGGTCGTTTTTTTGATGATGTATAGATGGTCGTTTTTTGATGATGTATAGATGGTCGTTTTTTTGATGATGTATAGATGGTCGTTTTTTTGATGATGTATAGATGGTCGTTTTTTTTTGATGATGTATAGATGGTCGTTTTTTGATGATGTATAGATGGTCGTTTTTTGATGATGTATAGATGGTCGTTTTTTTATGTTTTTTTGATGATGTATAGATGGTCGTTTTTTTATGTTTTTTTGATGATGTATAGATGGTCGTTTTTTGATGATGTATAGATGGTCATTTTTTTGATGATGTATAGATGTTTTGTTTTTTTTTGTATAAGTAACAGGGTTATAGATGGAAGGAAGGAGACGGGAACTGGCAAACATTCAACAACTTTAATAAAAATAAAAATAAACAGAACAAAAGTAATGTGGGCAGCCCCTCACAGACGACTGCCCGCACACTCACAAAAAAAAAACATAAACAAAACATAACATACATCCAGGCCTGGTCCTCTCTCGTTCTTGACTGGTGTCCCTCGTCCTTATATGCCTCCGAGCTCCCTCATGAGAGGACTCGAGACCGGTGTGGCTCGCTGGTGACGCTCTTTCGCAATCACGTCCCCGATCTCGCTCGCTCCTCCCATGTCTCTCGCTCGTTCACCTCACCACAGTATAGATGGTCGTTTTTTTGATGATGTATAGATGGTCGTTTTTTTGATGATGTATAGATGGTCGTTTTTGATGATGTATAGATGGTCGTTTTTTGATGATTATAGATGGTCGTTTTTTTGATGATGTATAGATGGTCGTTTTTTTGATGATGTATAGATGGTCGTTTTTTGATGATGTATAGATGGTCGTTTTTTTGATGATGTATAGATGGTCGTTTTTTTGATGATGTATAGATGGTCGTTTTTTTTTGATGATGTATAGATGGTCGTTTTTTGATGATGTATAGATGGTCGTTTTTTGATGATGTATAGATGGTCGTTTTTTTGATGATGTATAGATGGTCGTTTTTGATGATGTATAGATGGTCGTTTTTGATGATGTATAGATGGTCGTTTTTTTGATGATGTATAGATGGTCGTTTTTTGATGATGTATAGATGGTCGTTTTTTGATGATGTATAGATAGTCGTTTTTTGATGATGTATAGATGGTCGTTTTTTGATGATGTATAGATAGTCGTTTTTTGATGATGTATAGATGGTCGTTTTTTTGATGATGTATAGGTGGTCGTTTTTTGATGATGTATAGATGGTCGTTTTTGATGATGTATAGATGGTCGTTTTTGATGATGTATAGATGGTCGTTTTTGATGATGTATAGATGGTCGTTTTTTTGATGATGTATAGGTGGTCGTTTTTTGATGATGTATAGATGGTTGTTTTTGATGATGTATAGATGGTTGTTTTTGATGATGTATAGATGGTCGTTTTTGATGATGCATAGATGGTCGTTTTTTGATGATGTATAGATGGTCGTTTTTTTGATGATGTATAGATGGTCGTTTTTTTGATAATGTATAGATGGTCGTTTTTTTGATGGTGTATAGATGGTCGTTTTTTGATGATGTATAGATGGTCGTTTTTTGATGATGTATAGATGGTCGTTTTTTGATGATGTATAGATGGTCGTGTTTTGATGATGTATAGATGGTCGTTTTTTGATGATGTATAGATGGTCGTTTTTTTGATGTTTTTTTGATGATGTATAGATGGTCGTTTTTTTGATGATGTATAGATGGTCATTTTTTGATGATGTATAGATGGTCGTTTTTTATGATGTATAGATGGTCGTTTTTTAATGATGTATAGATGGTCATTTTTTTGTTGATGTATAGATGGTCATTTTTTTGATGATGTATAGATGGTCGTTTTTTTGATGATGTATAGATGGTCATTTTTTGATGATGTATAGATGGTCATTTTTTTGATGATGTATAGATGGTCATTTTTTTGATGATGTATAGATGATTGATTTTTTGATTATGTATAAGTAACAGGGTTATAGATGGAAGGAAGGAGGGGGGAAATGGCGAACATTCAACAACTTTAATAAAAATAAAAATAAACAAAAGTAATGTGGGCAGCCCCTCACGGACGACTGCCCGCACACACAAAAAAATATAAACAAAACATAACATAAATCCAGGCCTGGTCCTCTCTCGTTCTTGACTGGTGTCCCTCGTCCTTATATGCCTCCGAGCTCCCTCATGAGAGGACTCGAGACCGGTGTGGCTCGCTGGTGACGCTCTTTCGCAATTACGTCCCCGATCTCGCTCGCTCCTCCCATGTCTCTCGCTCGTTCACCTCACCACAGTATAGATGGTCGTTTTTGATGATGTATAGATGGTCGTTTTTTTGATGATGTATAGATGGTCGTTTTTTGATGATGTATAGATGGTCGTTTTTTGATTATGTATAGATGGTCGTTTTTGGATGTTGTGTAGTTGGTCGTTTTTTGATGATGTATAGATGGTCGTTTTTTAGATGATGTGTAGATGGTCGTTTTTTTGATGATGTATAGATGGTCGTTTTTTGATGATGTGTAGATGGTCGTTTTTTGATGATGTATAGATGGTCGTTTTTTGATGATGTATAGATGGTCGTTTTTTGATGATGTATAGATGGTCGTTTTTTGATGATGTATAGATGGTAGTTTTTTTGATGTTTTTTTGATGATGTATAGATGGTCGTTTTTTTGATGATGTATAGATGGTCGTTTTTTTGATGATGTATAGATGGTCTTTTTTTTTGATGATGTATAGATGGTCGTTTTTTTGATGATGTATAGATGGTCGTTTTTTGATGATGTGTAGATGGTTGTTTTTTTGATGATGTATAGATGGTTGTTTTTTGATGATGTATAGATGGTCGTTTTTTGATGATGTATAGATGGTCGTTTTTTGATGATGTATAGATGGTCGTTTTTTTGATGATGTATAGATGGTCGTTTTTTGATGATGTGTAGATGGTCGTTTTTTGATGATGTATAGATGGTCGTTTTTTGATGATGTATAGATGGTCGTTTTTTTGATGATGTATAGATGGTCGTTTTTTGATGATGTATAGATGGTCGTTTTTTTGATGATGTATAGATGGTCGTTTTTTGATGATGTGTAGATGGTCGTTTTTTTTGATAATGAATAGATGGTCGTTTTTTTGATGATGTATAGATGGTCGTTTTTTTATGTTTTTTTGATGATGTATAGATGGTCGTTTTTTGATGATGTATAGCTGGTCGTTTTTTTGATGTTTTTTTGATGATGTATAGATGGTTGTTTTTTTTATGTTGTATAGATTGTCATTTTTTGATGATGTATAGATGGTTGTTTTTATGATGATGTATAGATGGTTGTTTTTTGATGATGTATAGATGGTCGTTTTTTTGATGATGTATAGATGGTCGTTTTTTGATGATGTATAGATAGTCGTTTTTTGATGATGTATAGCTGGTCGTTTTTTTGATGTTTTTTTTGATGATGTATAGATGGTCGTTTTTTTGATGTTGTATAGATTGTCATTTTTTTGATGATGTATAGATGGTCGTTTTTTGATGATGTATAGCCGGTCGTTTTTTTGATGTTTTTTTTGATGATTTATAGATGGTCGTTTTTTTTGATGATGTATAGATGGTCGTTTTTTTGATGTTTTTTTGATGATGTATAGATGGTCGTTTTTTTGATGATGTATAGATGGTCGTTTTTTTGATGATGTATAGATGGTCATTTTTTGATGATGTATAGATGGTCGTTTTTTGATGATGTATAGATGGTCATTTTTTGTTGATGTATAGATCGTCGTTTTTTTATGATGTATAGATCGTCGTTTTTTTGATGTTTTTTTGATGATGTATAGATGATCGTTTTTTTGATGATGTATAGATGGTCATTTTTTGATGATGTATAGATGGTCGTTTTTTTAATGTTTTTTTGATGATGTATAGATGGTCGTTTTTTTGATGAAGTATAGATGGTCGTTTTTTTGATGATGTATAGATGGTCGTTTTTTTTGATGATGTATAGATGGTCGTTTTTTTGATGATGTATAGATGGTCGTTTTTTGATGATGTATAGATGGTCGTTTTTTTGATGATGTATAGATGGCCGTTTTTTTGATGTGATGCATAGATGGTCGTTTTTTTGATGATGTATAGATGGTCGTTTTTTTGATGATGTATAGATGGTCGTTTTTTTGATGATGTATAGATGGCCGTTTTTTTGATGATGTATAGATGGCCTTTTTTTGATGATGTATAGATGGCCGTTTTTTTGATGATGTATAGATGGCCGTTTTTTGATGATGTATAGATGGTCGTTATTTGATGATGTATAGATTGTCGTTTTTTGATGATGTATAGATGGTCGTTTTTTGATGATGTATAGATGGTCGTTTTTTGATGATGTATAGATGGTCGTTATTTGATGATGTATAGATGGTCGTTTTTTGATGATGTATAGATGGTCGTTATTTGATGATGTATAGATGGTCGTTTTTTGATGATGTATAGATGGTCGTTTTTTTATGTTTTTTTGATGATGTATAGCTGGTCGTTTTTTTATGTTTTTTTGATGATGTATAGATGGTCGTTTTTGATGATGTATAGATGGTCATTTTTTGATGATGTATAGATCGTCGTTTTTTTGATGTTTTTTTGATGATGTATAGATGGTCTTTTTTTGATAATGTATAGATGGTCGTTTTTTTGATGATGTATAGATGGTCGTTTTTTGATGATGTATAGATGGTCGTTTTTTGATGATGTATAGATGGTCGTTTTTTTAATGTTTTTTTGATGATGTATAGATAGTCGTTTTTTGATGATGTATAGATGGTCATTTTTTTGATGTTTTTTTGATGATGTTTAGATGATCGTTTTTTTTTTGATGATGTATAGATGGTCGTTTTTTTGATGATGTATAGATGGTCGTTTTTTGATGATGTATAGATGGTCGTTTTTTGATTTTTGATGATTTATAGATGGATGTTTTTTGATGATGTATAGATGGTCGTTTTTTTGATGATGTATAGATGGTCGTTTTTTTGATGATGTATAGATGGTCGTTTTTTTGATGATGTACAGGTGGTTGTTTTTTTGATGATGTATAGATGGTCGTTTTTTTGATGATGTATAGATGGTCGTTTTTTTTATGATGTATAGATGGTCGTTTTTTTGATGTTTTTTTGATGATGTATAGATGGTTGTTTTTTGATGTTTTTTTGATGATGTATAGATGGTCGTTTTTTTGATGATGTATAGATGGTCGTTTTTTTGATGATGTATAGATGGTCGTTTTTTGATGTTTTTTTGATGGTGTATAGATGGTCGTTTTTTGATGTTTTTTTGATGATGTATAGATGGTCGTTTTTTTGATGTTTTTTTGATGATGTATAGATGGTCGTTTTTTGATGATGTATAGATGGTCGTTTTTTGATGATGTATAGATGGTCGTTTTTTGATGTTTTTTGATGATGTATAGATGGTCGTTTTTTGATGATGTATAGATGGTCGTTTTTTGATGTTTTTTTTGATGATGTATAGATGGTCGTTTTTTGATGATGTATAGATGGTCGTTTTTTGATGATGTATAGATGGTCGTTTTTTGATGATGTATAGATGGTCGTTTTTTGATTTTTGATGATGTATAGATGGTCGTTTTTTTTGATGATGTATAGATGGTCGTTTTTTGATGATGTATAGATGGTCGTTTTTTGATGATGTATAGATGGTCGTTTTTTGATGATGTATAGATGGTCGTTTTTTGATGATGTATAGATGGTCGTTTTTTTTGATGATGTATAGATGGTCGTTTTTTTGATGATGTATAGATGGTCGTTTTTTTGATGATGTATAGATGGTCGTTTTTTGATGATGTATAGATGGTCGTTTTTTTATGTTTTTTTGATGATGTATAGCTGGTCGGTTTTTTATGTTTTTTAATGATGTATAGATGGTCGTTTTTTTATGTTTTTTTGATGATGTATAGATGGTCATTTTTTGATGATGTATAGATGGTCGTTTTTTGATGATGTATAGATGGTCGTTTTTTGATGATGTATAGATGGTCATTTTTTGATGATGTATAGATGGTCGTTTTTTGATGATGTATAGATGGTCGTTTTTTGATGATGTATAGATGGTCGTTTTTGATGATGTATAGATGGTCGTTTTTTGATGATGTATAGATGGTCGTTTTTTGATGATGTATAGATGGTCGTTTTTGATGATGTATAGATGGTCGGTTTTTTGATGATGTATAGATGGTCGTTTTTTGATGATGTATAGATGGTCGTTTTTTGATGATGTATAGATGGTCGTTTTTTATGTTTTTTTGATGATGTATAGCTGGTCGTTTTTTTATGTTTTTTTGATGATGTATAGATGGTTGTTTTTTTTATGTTTTTTTTATGTTGTATAGATGGTCGTTTTTTGATGATGTATAGATAGTCGTTTTTTGATGATGTAGAGATGGTCGTTTTTTGATGATGTAGAGATGGTCGTTTTTTGATGATGTATAGATGGTCGTTTTTTGATGATGTAGAGATGGTCGTTTTTTGATGATGTATAGATGGTCGTTTTTTGATGATGTATAGATGGTCGTTTTTTGTTGATGTATAGATGGTCGTTTTTTTGATGATGTATAGATGGTCGTTTTTTGATGTTTTTTTGATGGTGTATAGATGGTCGTTTTTTGATGTTTTTTTGATGATGTATATATGGTCGTTTTTTGATGATGTATAGATGGTCGTTTTTTGATGATGTATAGATGGTCGTTTTTTGATGATGTATAGATGGTCGTTTTTTTGATGATGTATAGATGGTCGTTTTTTGATGTTTTTTTGATGGTGTATAGATGGTCGTTTTTTGATGTTTTTTTGATGATGTATAGATGGTCGTTTTTTGATGATGTATAGATGGTCGTTTTTTTGATGATGTATAGTCGGTTGTTTTTTGATGATGTATAGATGGTCATTTTTTTGATGTTTTTTTGATGATGTATAGATGATCGTTTTTTTTGATGATGTATAGATGGTCGTTTTTTGATGATGTATAGATGGTCGTTTTTTGATGATGTATAGATGGTCGTTTTTTTATTTTTGATGATGTATAGATGGTCGTTTTTTTTGATGATGTATAGATGGTCGTTTTTTGATGATGTATAGATGGTCGTTTTTTGATTTTTGATGATGTATAGATGGTCGTTTTTTGATGATGTATAGATGGTCGTTTTTTGATTTTTGATGATGTATAGATGGTCGTTTTTTTTGATGATGTATAGATGGTTGTTTTTTTGATGATGTATAGATGGTCGTTTTTTTGATGATGTATAGATGGTCGTTTTTTTGATGATGTATAGATGGTCGTTTTTTGATGATGTATAGATGATTTTTTTTTGATGATGTATAGATGTTTTTTTTTTTTGTATAAGTAACAGGGTTATAGATGGAAGGAAGGAGACGGGAACTTGCAAACATTCAACAACTTTAGAAAAAATAAAAATAAATAGAACAAAAGTAATGTGGGCAGCCCCTCACGGACGACTGCCTGCACACTCACAAAAAAAAAACATAAACAAAACATAACATACATCCAGGCCTGGTCCTCTCTCGTTCTTGACTGGTGTCCCTCGTCCTTATATGCCTCCGAGCTCCCTCATGAGAGGACTCGAGACCGGTGTGGCTCGCTGGTGACGCTCTTTCGCAATCACGTCCCCGGTCTCGCTCGCTCCTCCCATGTCTCTCGCTCGTTCACCTCACCACAGTATAGATGGTAATTTTTTTGATGATGTATAGATGGTCGTTTTTTTGATGATGTATAGATGGTCGTTTTTTTGATGATGTATAGATGGTCGTTTTTGATGATGTATAGATGGTCGTTTTTGATGATGTATAGATGGTCGTTTTTTTGATGATGTATAGATGGTCGTTTTTTTGATGATGTATAGATGGTCGTTTTTTTGATGATGTATAGATGGTCGTTTTTTGATGATGTATAGATGGTCGTTTTTTTGATGATGTATAGATGGTCGTTTTTTGATGATGTATAGATGGTCGTTTTTTTGATGTTTTTTTGATGATGTATAGATGGTTGTTTTTTGATGTTTTTTTTGATGATGTATAGATGGTCGTTTTTTGATGATGTATAGATGGTCGTTTTTTTGATGATGTATAGATGGTCGTTTTTTGATGTTTTTTTGATGGTGTATAGATGGTCGTTTTTTGAGGTTTTTTTGATGATGTATAGATGGTCGTTTTTTGATGTTTTTTTGATGATGTATAGATGGTCGTTTTTTGATGATGTATAGATGGTCGTTTTTTGATGATGTATAGATGGTCGTTTTTTGATGATGTATAGATGGTCGTTTTTTGATGTTTTTTTGATGATGTATAGATGGTCGTTTTTTGATGATGTATAGATGGTCGTTTTTTTGATGTTTTTTTGATGATGTATAGATGGTCGTTTTTTTGATGATGTATAGATGGTCGTTTTTTTGATGATGTATAGATGGTCGTTTTTTTGATGATGTATAGATGGTCGTTTTTTGATGATGTATAGATGGTCGTTTTTTGATGATGTATAGATGGTCGTTTTTTTATGTTTTTTTGATGATGTATAGCTGGTCGTTTTTTTATGTTTTTTAATGATGTATAGATGGTCGTTTTTTTATGTTTTTTTGATGATGTATAGATGGTCATTTTTTGATGATGTATAGATGGTCGTTTTTTGATGATGTATAGATGGTCGTTTTTTGATGATGTATAGATGGTCATTTTTTGATGATGTATAGATGGTCGTTTTTTGATGATGTATAGATGGTCGTTTTTTGATGATGTATAGATGGTCGTTTTTGATGATGTATAGATGGTCGTTTTTTGATGATGTATAGATGGTCGTTTTTTGATGATGTATAGATGGTCGTTTTTGATGATGTATAGATGGTCGGTTTTTTGATGATGTATAGATGGTCGTTTTTTGATGATGTATAGATGGTCGTTTTTTGATGATGTATAGATGGTCGTTTTTTATGTTTTTTTGATGATGTATAGCTGGTCGTTTTTTTATGTTTTTTTGATGATGTATAGATGGTTGTTTTTTTTATGTTTTTTTATGTTGTATAGATGGTCGTTTTTTGATGATGTATAGATAGTCGTTTTTTGATGATGTAGAGATGGTCGTTTTTTGATGATGTAGAGATGGTCGTTTTTTGATGATGTAAAGATGGTCGTTTTTTGATGATGTAGAGATGGTCGTTTTTTGATGATGTATAGATGGTCGTTTTTTGATGATGTATAGATGGTCGTTTTTTGTTGATGTATAGATGGTCGTTTTTTTGATGATGTATAGATGGTCGTTTTTTGATGTTTTTTTGATGGTGTATAGATGGTCGTTTTTTGATGTTTTTTTGATGATGTATATATGGTCGTTTTTTGATGATGTATAGATGGTCGTTTTTTGATGATGTATAGATGGTCGTTTTTTGATGATGTATAGATGGTCGTTTTTTTGATGATGTATAGATGGTCGTTTTTTGATGTTTTTTTGATGGTGTATAGATGGTCGTTTTTTGATGTTTTTTTGATGATGTATAGATGGTCGTTTTTTGATGATGTATAGATGGTCGTTTTTTTGATGATGTATAGTCGGTTGTTTTTTGATGATGTATAGATGGTCATTTTTTTGATGTTTTTTTGATGATGTATAGATGATCGTTTTTTTTGATGATGTATAGATGGTCGTTTTTTGATGATGTATAGATGGTCGTTTTTTGATGATGTACAGATGGTCGTTTTTTTATTTTTGATGATGTATAGATGGTCGTTTTTTTTGATGATGTATAGATGGTCGTTTTTTGATGATGTATAGATGGTCGTTTTTTGATTTTTGATGATGTATAGATGGTCGTTTTTTGATGATGTATAGATGGTCGTTTTTTGATTTTTGATGATGTATAGATGGTCGTTTTTTTTGATGATGTATAGATGGTTGTTTTTTTGATGATGTATAGATGGTCGTTTTTTTGATGATGTATAGATGGTCGTTTTTTTGATGATGTATAGATGGTCGTTTTTTGATGATGTATAGATGATTTTTTTTTGATGATGTATAGATGATTTTTTTTTTTTGTATAAGTAACAGGGTTATAGATGGAAGGAAGGAGACGGGAACTTGCAAACATTCAACAACTTTAGAAAAAATAAAAATAAATAGAACAAAAGTAATGTGGGCAGCCCCTCACGGACGACTGCCTGCACACTCACAAAAAAAAAACATAAACAAAACATAACATACATCCAGGCCTGGTCCTCTCTCGTTCTTGACTGGTGTCCCTCGTCCTTATATGCCTCCGAGCTCCCTCATGAGAGGACTCGAGACCGGTGTGGCTCGCTGGTGACGCTCTTTCGCAATCACGTCCCCGGTCTCGCTCGCTCCTCCCATGTCTCTCGCTCGTTCACCTCACCACAGTATAGATGGTCATTTTTTTGATGATGTATAGATGGTCGTTTTTTTGATGATGTATAGATGGTCGTTTTTTTGATGATGTATAGATGGTCGTTTTTGATGATGTATAGATGGTCGTTTTTGATGATGTATAGATGGTCGTTTTTTTGATGATGTATAGATGGTCGTTTTTTTGATGATGTATAGATGGTCGTTTTTTTGATGATGTATAGATGGTCGTTTTTTGATGATGTATAGATGGTCGTTTTTTTGATGATGTATAGATGGTCGTTTTTTGATGATGTATAGATGGTCGTTTTTTTGATGTTTTTTTGATGATGTATAGATGGTTGTTTTTTGATGTTTTTTTTGATGATGTATAGATGGTCGTTTTTTGATGATGTATAGATGGTCGTTTTTTTGATGATGTATAGATGGTCGTTTTTTGATGTTTTTTTGATGGTGTATAGATGGTCGTTTTTTGATGTTTTTTTGATGATGTATAGATGGTCGTTTTTTGATGTTTTTTTGATGATGTATAGATGGTCGTTTTTTGATGATGTATAGATGGTCGTTTTTTGATGATGTATAGATGGTCGTTTTTTGATGATGTATAGATGGTCGTTTTTTGATGTTTTTTTGATGATGTATAGATGGTCGTTTTTTGATGATGTATAGATGGTCGTTTTTTTGATGTTTTTTTGATGATGTATAGATGGTCGTTTTTTGATGATGTATAGATGGTCGTTTTTTGATGATGTATAGATGGTCGTTTTTTTGATGATGTATAGTCGGTTGTTTTTTGATGATGTATAGATGGTCTTTTTTTGATGATGTATAGATGGTCGTTTTTTGATGATGTATAGATGGTCGTTTTTTGATTTTTGATGATGTATAGATGGTCGTTTTTTGATGATGTATAGATGGTCGTTTTTTGATGATGTATAGATGGTCGTTTTTTGATTTTTAATGATGTATAGATGGTCGTTTTTTTTGATGATGTATAGATGGTCGTTTTTTTGAGGATGTATAGATGGTCGTTTTTTTGATGATGTATAGATGGTCGTTTTTTTGATGATGTATAGATGGTCGTTTTTTGATGTTTTTTTGATGGTGTATAGATGGTCGTTTTTTGATGTTTTTTTGATGATGTATAGATGGTCGTTTTTTGATGTTTTTTTGATGATGTATAGATGGTCGTTTTTTTGATGATGTACAGATGGTCGTTTTTTGATGATGTATAGATGGTCGTATTTTGATGATGTATAGATGGTCGTTTTTTGATGATGTATAGATGGTCGTTTTTTGATGATGTATAGATGGTCGTTTTTTTGAGGATGTATAGATGGTCGTTTTTTTGATGATGTATAGCTGGTCGTTTTTTTATGTTTTTTTGATGATGTATAAATGGTCGTTTTTTTATGATGTATAGATGGTCGTTTTTTGATGATGTATCGATGGTCGTTTTTTTATGTTTTTTTGATGATGTATAGCTGGTCGTTTTTTTATGTTTTTTTGATGATGTATAGATGGTCGTTTTTTGATGATGTATAGATGGTCGTTTTTTGATGATGTATAGATGGTCGTTTTTTGATGATGTATAGATGGTCGTTTTTTGATGATGTATAGATGGTCGTTTTTTTGATGATGTATAGATGGTCGTTTTTTGATGATGTATAGATGGTCGTTTTTTGATGATGTATAGATGGTCGTTTTTTGATGATGTATAGCTGGTCGTTTTTTTGATGTTTTTTTTGATGATGTATAGATGGTCGTTTTTTTGATGTTGCATAGATTGTCATTTTTTTGATGATGTATAGATGGTCGTTTTTTGATGATGTATAGCTGGTCGTTTTTTTGATGTTTTTTTGATGATTTATAGATGGTCGTTTTTTTGATGATGTATAGATGGTCGTTTTTTTGATGATGTATAGATGGTCGTTTTTTGATGATGTATAGATGGTCGTTTTTTGATGATGTATAGATGGTCGTTTTTTTGATGATGTATAGATGGTCGTTTTTTGATGATGTATAGATGGTCGTTTTTTTGATGATGTATAGATGGTCGTTTTTTTTGATGATGTATAGATGGTTGTTTTTTGATTATGTATAGATGGTCGTTTTTTTGATGATGTATAGATGGTCGTTTTTTGATGATGTATAGATGGTCGTTTTTTTGATGATGTATAGATGGTCGTTTTTTTTGATGATGTATAGATGGTTGTTTTTTGATTATGTATAGATGGTCGTTTTTTTGATGATGTATAGATGGTCGTTTTTTGATGATGTATAGATGTTTTTTTTTTTTTTTTGTATAAGTAACAGGGTTATAGATGGAAGGAAGGAGACGGGAACTGGCAAACATTCAACAACTTTAATAAAAATAAAAATAAATAGAACAAAAGTAATGTGGGCAGCCCCTCACGGACGACTGCCCGCACACTCACTAAAAAACCCATAAACAAAACATAACATACATCCAGGCCTGGTCCTCTCTCGTTCTTGACTGGTGTCCCTCGTCCTTATATGCCTCCGAGCTCCCTCATGAGAGGACTCGAGACCGGTGTGGCTCGCTGGTGACGCTCTTTCGCAATCACGTCCCCGATCTCGCTCGCTCCTCCCATGTCTCTCGCTCGTTCACCTCACCACAGTATAGATGGTCGTTTTTTTGATGATGTATAGATGGTCGTTTTTTTGATGATGTATAGATGGTCGTTTTTGATGATGTATAGATGGTCGTTTTTTTGATGATGTATAGATGGTCGTTTTTTGATGATGTATAGATGGTCGTTTTTTGATGATATATAGATAGTCGTTTTTTGATGATGTATAGATGGTCGTTTTTTGATGATGTATAGATAGTCGTTTTTTGATGATGTATAGATGGTCGTTTTTTTGATGATGTATAGATGGTTGTTTTTGATGATGTATAGATGGTCGTTTTTGATGATGTATAGATGGTCGTTTTTTTGATGATGTATAGGTGGTCGTTTTTTGATGATGTATAGATGGTTGTTTTTGATGATGTATAGATGGTCGTTTTTGATGATGTATAGATGGTCGTTTTTGATGATGTATAGGTGGTCGTTTTTTGATGATGTATAGATGGTTGTTTTTGATGATGTATAGATGGTTGTTTTTGATGATGTATAGATGGTCGTTTTTGATGATGCATAGATGGTCGTTTTTTGATGATGTATAGATGGTTGTTTTTGATGATGTATAGATGGTTGTTTTTTGATGATGTATAGATGGTCGTTTTTTGATGATGTATAGATGGTCGTTTTTTTGATGATGTATAGATGGTCGTTTTTTTGATGATGTATAGATGGTTGTTTTTTGATGATGTATAGATGGTCGTTTTTTGATGATGTATAGATGGTCGTTTTTTTGATGATGTATAGATGGTCGTTTTTTTGATGATGTATAGATGGTCGTTTTTTTGATGATGTATAGGTGGTCGTTTTTTTGATGATGTATAGATGGTCTTTTTTTGATGATGTATAGATGGTCATTTTTTGATGATGTATAGATGGTCGTTTTTTTGATGATGTATAGATGGTCGTTTTTTTGATAATGTATAGATGGTCGTTTTTTTGATGATGTATAGATGGTCGTTTTTTGATGATGTATAGATGGTCGTTTTTTGATGATGTATAGATGGTCGTTTTTTGATGATGTATAGATGGTCGTTTTTTGATGATGTATAGATGGTCGTTTTTTTGATGTTTTTTTGATGATGTATAGATGGTCGTTTTTTTGATGATGTATAGATGGTCATTTTTTGATGATGTATAGATGGTCGTTTTTTATGATGTATAGATGGTCGTTTTTTAATGATGTATAGATGGTCATTTTTTTGTTGATGTATAGATGGTCGTTTTTTGATGATGTATAGATGGTCGTTTTTTTGATGATGTATAGATGGTCATTTTTTGATGATGTATAGATGGTCATTTTTTTGATGATGTATAGATGATTGATTTTTTGATTATGTATAAGTAACAGGGTTATAGATGGAAGGAAGGAGGGGGGAAATGGCGAATTTTCAACAACTTTAATAAAAATAAAAATAAACAAAAGTAATGTGGGCAGCCCCTCACGGACGACTGCCCGCACACTCACAAAAAAAAAACATAAACAAAACATAACATACATCCAGGCCTGGTCCTCTCTCGTTCTTGACTGGTGTCCCTCGTCCTTATATGCCTCCGAGCTCCCTCATGAGAGGACTCGAGACCGGTGTGGCTCGCTGGTGATGCTCTTTCGCAATCACGTCCCCGATCTCGCTCGCTCCTCCCATGTCTCTCGCTCGTTCACCTCACCACAGTATAGATGGTCGTTTTTTGATGATGTATAGATGGTCGTTTTTTTGATGATGTATAGATGGTCGTTTTTTGATGATCTATAGATGGTCGTTTTTTGATTATGTATAGATGGTCGTTTTTTGATGATGTGTAGTTGGTCGTTTTTTGATGATGTAGAGATGGTCGTTTTTTAGATGATGTGTAGATGGTCGTTTTTGATGATGTGTAGTTGGTCGTTTTTTGATGATGTATAGATGGTCGTTTTTTAGATGATGTATAGATGGTCGTTTTTGATGATGTATAGATGGTCGTTTTTTGATGATGTGTAGATGGTCGTTTTTTGATGATGTATAGATGGTCGTTTTTTGATGATGTATAGATGGTCGTTTTTTGATGATGTATAGATGGTCGTTTTTTTGATGTTTTTTTGATGATGTATAGATGGTCGTTTTTTTGATGATGTATAGATGGTCGTTTTTTTGATGATGTATAGATGGTCGTTTTTTTGATGATGTATAGATGGTCGTTTTTTTGATGATGTATAGATGGTCGTTTTTTTGATGATGTATAAATGGTCTTTTTTTTTGATGATGTATAGATGGTCGTTTTTTTGATGATGTATAGATGGTCGTTTTTTGATGATGTGTAGATGGTCGTTTTTTTTGATAATGAATAGATGGTCGTTTTTTTGATGTTTTTTTTGATGATGTATAGATGGTCGTTTTTTTGATGTTGTATAGATTGTCATTTTTTTGATGATGTATAGATGGTCGTTTTTTTGATGTTGTATAGCTGGTCGTTTTTTTGATGTTTTTTTGATGATGTATAGATGGTCGTTTTTTTGATGTTGTATAGATTGTCATTTTTTTGATGATGTATAGATGGTCGTTTTTTGATGATGTATAGCTGGTCGTTTTTTTGATGTTTTTTTGATGATGTATAGATGGTCGTTTTTTTTATGTTGTATAGATTGTCATTTTTTGATGATGTATAGATGGTTGTTTTTTTGATGATGTATAGATGGTCGTTTTTTGATGATGTATAGATGGTCGTTTTTTGATGATGTATAGATGGTCGTTTTTTGATGATGTATAGATGGTCGTTTTTTGATGATGTATAGATGGTCGTTTTTGATGATGTATAGCTGGTCGTTTTTTTGATGTTTTTTTTGATGATGTATAGATGGTCGTTTTTTTGATGTTGTATAGATTGTCATTTTTTTGATGATGTATAGATGGTCGTTTTTTGATGATGTATAGCCGGTCGTTTTTTTGATGTTTTTTTGATGATGTATAGATGGTCGTTTTTTTGATGATGTATAGATGGTCGTTTTTTTTATGATGTATAGATGGTCGTTTTTTTGATGATGTATAGATGGTCATTTTTTGTTGATGTATAGATCGTCGTTTTTTGATGATGTATAGATCGTCGTTTTTTTGATGTTTTTTTGATGATGTATAGATGATCGTTTTTTTGATGATGTATAGATGGTCATTTTTTGATGATGTATAGATGGTCGTTTTTTTGATGATGTATAGATGGTCATTTTTTGTTGATGTATAGATCGTCGTTTTTTGATGATGTATAGATCGTCGTTTTTTTTATGTTTTTTTGATGATGTATAGATGATCGTTTTTTTGATGATGTATAGATGGTCATTTTTTGATGATGTATAGATGGTCGTTTTTTTTATGTTTTTTTGATGATGTATAGATGGTCGTTTTTTTGATGATGTATAGATGGTCGTTTTTTTGATGATGTATAGATGGTCGTTTTTTGATGATGTATACATGGTCGTTTTTTGATTTTTGATGATTTATAGATGGATGTTTTTTGATGATGTATAGATGGTCGTTTTTTTGATGATGTATAGATGGTCGTTTTTTTGATGATGTATAGATGGTCGTTTTTTTGATGATGTACAGGTCGTTGTTTTTTTGATGATGTATAGATGGTCGTTTTTTTGATGATGTATAGATGGTTGTTTTTTTGATGATGTATAGGTGGTCGTTTTTTTGATGATGTATAGGTGGTCGTCTTTCTGATGATGTATAGATGGTCATTTTTTTGATGATGTATAGATGGTCGTTTTTTGATGATGTATAGCTGGTCGTTTTTTTATGTTTTTTTGATGATGTATAGCTGGTCGTTTTTTGATGATGTATAGATGGTCGTTTTTTGATGATGTATAGATGGTCGTTTTTTTATGTTTTTTTGATGATGTATAGATAGTCGTTTTTTGATGATGTATAGATGGTCATTTTTTTGATGTTTTTTTGATGATGTATAGATGATCGTTTTTTTTTGATGATTTATAGATGGTCGTTTTTTTGATGATGTATAGATGGTCGTTTTTTGATGATGTATAGATGGTCGTTTTTTGATGATGTATACATGGTCGTTTTTTGATTTTTGATGATTTATAGATGGATGTTTTTTGATGATGTATAGATGGTCGTTTTTTTGATGATGTATAGATGGTCGTTTTTTTGATGATGTATAGATGGTCGTTTTTTTGATGATGTACAGGTGGTTGTTTTTTTGATGATGTATAGATGGTCGTTTTTTTGATGATGTATAGATGGTTGTTTTTTTGATGATGTATAGGTGGTCGTTTTTTTGATGATGTATAGGTGGTCGTCTTTCTGATGATGTATAGATGGTCATTTTTTTGATGATGTATAGATGGTCGTTTTTTGATGATGTATAGCTGGTCGTTTTTTTATGTTTTTTTGATGATGTATAGCTGGTCGTTTTTTTGATGATGTATAGGTGGTCGTTTTTTTGATGATGTATAGGTGGTCGTCTTTCTGATGATGTATAGATGGTCATTTTTTTGATGATGTATAGATGGTCGTTTTTTGATGATGTATAGCTGGTCGTTTTTTTATGTTTTTTTGATGATGTATAGCTTGTCGTTTTTTATGTTTTTTTGATGATGTATAGCTGGTCGTTTTTTTATGTTTTTTTGATGATGTATAGATGGTCGTTTTTTGATGATGTATAGATGGTCGTTTTTTTGATGTTTTTTTGATGATGTATGGATGGTCGTTTTTTGATGATGTATAGATGGTCGTTTTTTGATGATTATAGATGGTCGTTTTTTTGATGATGTATAGATGGTCGTTTTTTTGATGATGTATAGATGGTCGTTTTTTGATGATGTATAGATGGTCGTTTTTTTGATGATGTATAGATGGTCGTTTTTTTGATGATGTATAGATGGTCGTTTTTTTTTGATGATGTATAGATGGTCGTTTTTTGATGATGTATAGATGGTCGTTTTTTGATGATGTATAGATGGTCGTTTTTTTATGTTTTTTTGATGATGTATAGATGGTCGTTTTTTTATGTTTTTTTGATGATGTATAGATGGTCGTTTTTTGATGATGTATAGATGGTCATTTTTTTGATGATGTATAGATGTTTTGTTTTTTTTTGTATAAGTAACAGGGTTATAGATGGAAGGAAGGAGACGGGAACTGGCAAACATTCAACAACTTTAATAAAAATAAAAATAAACAGAACAAAAGTAATGTGGGCAGCCCCTCACAGACGACTGCCCGCACACTCACAAAAAAAAAACATAAACAAAACATAACATACATCCAGGCCTGGTCCTCTCTCGTTCTTGACTGGTGTCCCTCGTCCTTATATGCCTCCGAGCTCCCTCATGAGAGGACTCGAGACCGGTGTGGCTCGCTGGTGACGCTCTTTCGCAATCACGTCCCCGATCTCGCTCGCTCCTCCCATGTCTCTCGCTCGTTCACCTCACCACAGTATAGATGGTCGTTTTTTTGATGATGTATAGATGGTCGTTTTTTTGATGATGTATAGATGGTCGTTTTTGATGATGTATAGATGGTCGTTTTTTGATGATTATAGATGGTCGTTTTTTTGATGATGTATAGATGGTCGTTTTTTTGATGATGTATAGATGGTCGTTTTTTGATGATGTATAGATGGTCGTTTTTTTGATGATGTATAGATGGTCGTTTTTTTGATGATGTATAGATGGTCGTTTTTTTTTGATGATGTATAGATGGTCGTTTTTTGATGATGTATAGATGGTCGTTTTTTGATGATGTATAGATGGTCGTTTTTTTGATGATGTATAGATGGTCGTTTTTGATGATGTATAGATGGTCGTTTTTGATGATGTATAGATGGTCGTTTTTTTGATGATGTATAGATGGTCGTTTTTTGATGATGTATAGATGGTCGTTTTTTGATGATGTATAGATAGTCGTTTTTTGATGATGTATAGATGGTCGTTTTTTGATGATGTATAGATAGTCGTTTTTTGATGATGTATAGATGGTCGTTTTTTTGATGATGTATAGGTGGTCGTTTTTTGATGATGTATAGATGGTCGTTTTTGATGATGTATAGATGGTCGTTTTTGATGATGTATAGATGGTCGTTTTTGATGATGTATAGATGGTCGTTTTTTTGATGATGTATAGGTGGTCGTTTTTTGATGATGTATAGATGGTTGTTTTTGATGATGTATAGATGGTTGTTTTTGATGATGTATAGATGGTCGTTTTTGATGATGCATAGATGGTCGTTTTTTGATGATGTATAGATGGTCGTTTTTTTGATGATGTATAGATGGTCGTTTTTTTGATAATGTATAGATGGTCGTTTTTTTGATGGTGTATAGATGGTCGTTTTTTGATGATGTATAGATGGTCGTTTTTTGATGATGTATAGATGGTCGTTTTTTGATGATGTATAGATGGTCGTGTTTTGATGATGTATAGATGGTCGTTTTTTGATGATGTATAGATGGTCGTTTTTTTGATGTTTTTTTGATGATGTATAGATGGTCGTTTTTTTGATGATGTATAGATGGTCATTTTTTGATGATGTATAGATGGTCGTTTTTTATGATGTATAGATGGTCGTTTTTTAATGATGTATAGATGGTCATTTTTTTGTTGATGTATAGATGGTCATTTTTTTGATGATGTATAGATGGTCGTTTTTTTGATGATGTATAGATGGTCATTTTTTGATGATGTATAGATGGTCATTTTTTTGATGATGTATAGATGGTCATTTTTTTGATGATGTATAGATGATTGATTTTTTGATTATGTATAAGTAACAGGGTTATAGATGGAAGGAAGGAGGGGGGAAATGGCGAACATTCAACAACTTTAATAAAAATAAAAATAAACAAAAGTAATGTGGGCAGCCCCTCACGGACGACTGCCCGCACACACAAAAAAATATAAACAAAACATAACATAAATCCAGGCCTGGTCCTCTCTCGTTCTTGACTGGTGTCCCTCGTCCTTATATGCCTCCGAGCTCCCTCATGAGAGGACTCGAGACCGGTGTGGCTCGCTGGTGACGCTCTTTCGCAATTACGTCCCCGATCTCGCTCGCTCCTCCCATGTCTCTCGCTCGTTCACCTCACCACAGTATAGATGGTCGTTTTTGATGATGTATAGATGGTCGTTTTTTTGATGATGTATAGATGGTCGTTTTTTGATGATGTATAGATGGTCGTTTTTTGATTATGTATAGATGGTCGTTTTTGGATGTTGTGTAGTTGGTCGTTTTTTGATGATGTATAGATGGTCGTTTTTTAGATGATGTGTAGATGGTCGTTTTTTTGATGATGTATAGATGGTCGTTTTTTGATGATGTGTAGATGGTCGTTTTTTGATGATGTATAGATGGTCGTTTTTTGATGATGTATAGATGGTCGTTTTTTGATGATGTATAGATGGTCGTTTTTTGATGATGTATAGATGGTAGTTTTTTTGATGTTTTTTTGATGATGTATAGATGGTCGTTTTTTTGATGATGTATAGATGGTCGTTTTTTTGATGATGTATAGATGGTCTTTTTTTTTGATGATGTATAGATGGTCGTTTTTTTGATGATGTATAGATGGTCGTTTTTTGATGATGTGTAGATGGTTGTTTTTTTGATGATGTATAGATGGTTGTTTTTTGATGATGTATAGATGGTCGTTTTTTGATGATGTATAGATGGTCGTTTTTTGATGATGTATAGATGGTCGTTTTTTTGATGATGTATAGATGGTCGTTTTTTGATGATGTGTAGATGGTCGTTTTTTGATGATGTATAGATGGTCGTTTTTTGATGATGTATAGATGGTCGTTTTTTTGATGATGTATAGATGGTCGTTTTTTGATGATGTATAGATGGTCGTTTTTTTGATGATGTATAGATGGTCGTTTTTTGATGATGTGTAGATGGTCGTTTTTTTTGATAATGAATAGATGGTCGTTTTTTTGATGATGTATAGATGGTCGTTTTTTTATGTTTTTTTGATGATGTATAGATGGTCGTTTTTTGATGATGTATAGCTGGTCGTTTTTTTGATGTTTTTTTGATGATGTATAGATGGTTGTTTTTTTTATGTTGTATAGATTGTCATTTTTTGATGATGTATAGATGGTTGTTTTTATGATGATGTATAGATGGTTGTTTTTTGATGATGTATAGATGGTCGTTTTTTTGATGATGTATAGATGGTCGTTTTTTGATGATGTATAGATAGTCGTTTTTTGATGATGTATAGCTGGTCGTTTTTTTGATGTTTTTTTTGATGATGTATAGATGGTCGTTTTTTTGATGTTGTATAGATTGTCATTTTTTTGATGATGTATAGATGGTCGTTTTTTGATGATGTATAGCCGGTCGTTTTTTTGATGTTTTTTTTGATGATTTATAGATGGTCGTTTTTTTTGATGATGTATAGATGGTCGTTTTTTTGATGTTTTTTTGATGATGTATAGATGGTCGTTTTTTTGATGATGTATAGATGGTCGTTTTTTTGATGATGTATAGATGGTCATTTTTTGATGATGTATAGATGGTCGTTTTTTGATGATGTATAGATGGTCATTTTTTGTTGATGTATAGATCGTCGTTTTTTTATGATGTATAGATCGTCGTTTTTTTGATGTTTTTTTGATGATGTATAGATGATCGTTTTTTTGATGATGTATAGATGGTCATTTTTTGATGATGTATAGATGGTCGTTTTTTTAATGTTTTTTTGATGATGTATAGATGGTCGTTTTTTTGATGAAGTATAGATGGTCGTTTTTTTGATGATGTATAGATGGTCGTTTTTTTTGATGATGTATAGATGGTCGTTTTTTTGATGATGTATAGATGGTCGTTTTTTGATGATGTATAGATGGTCGTTTTTTTGATGATGTATAGATGGCCGTTTTTTTGATGTGATGCATAGATGGTCGTTTTTTTGATGATGTATAGATGGTCGTTTTTTTGATGATGTATAGATGGTCGTTTTTTTGATGATGTATAGATGGCCGTTTTTTTGATGATGTATAGATGGCCTTTTTTTGATGATGTATAGATGGCCGTTTTTTTGATGATGTATAGATGGCCGTTTTTTGATGATGTATAGATGGTCGTTATTTGATGATGTATAGATTGTCGTTTTTTGATGATGTATAGATGGTCGTTTTTTGATGATGTATAGATGGTCGTTTTTTGATGATGTATAGATGGTCGTTATTTGATGATGTATAGATGGTCGTTTTTTGATGATGTATAGATGGTCGTTATTTGATGATGTATAGATGGTCGTTTTTTGATGATGTATAGATGGTCGTTTTTTTATGTTTTTTTGATGATGTATAGCTGGTCGTTTTTTTATGTTTTTTTGATGATGTATAGATGGTCGTTTTTGATGATGTATAGATGGTCATTTTTTGATGATGTATAGATCGTCGTTTTTTTGATGTTTTTTTGATGATGTATAGATGGTCTTTTTTTGATAATGTATAGATGGTCGTTTTTTTGATGATGTATAGATGGTCGTTTTTTGATGATGTATAGATGGTCGTTTTTTGATGATGTATAGATGGTCGTTTTTTTAATGTTTTTTTGATGATGTATAGATAGTCGTTTTTTGATGATGTATAGATGGTCATTTTTTTGATGTTTTTTTGATGATGTTTAGATGATCGTTTTTTTTTTGATGATGTATAGATGGTCGTTTTTTTGATGATGTATAGATGGTCGTTTTTTGATGATGTATAGATGGTCGTTTTTTGATTTTTGATGATTTATAGATGGATGTTTTTTGATGATGTATAGATGGTCGTTTTTTTGATGATGTATAGATGGTCGTTTTTTTGATGATGTATAGATGGTCGTTTTTTTGATGATGTACAGGTGGTTGTTTTTTTGATGATGTATAGATGGTCGTTTTTTTGATGATGTATAGATGGTCGTTTTTTTTATGATGTATAGATGGTCGTTTTTTTGATGTTTTTTTGATGATGTATAGATGGTTGTTTTTTGATGTTTTTTTGATGATGTATAGATGGTCGTTTTTTTGATGATGTATAGATGGTCGTTTTTTTGATGATGTATAGATGGTCGTTTTTTGATGTTTTTTTGATGGTGTATAGATGGTCGTTTTTTGATGTTTTTTTGATGATGTATAGATGGTCGTTTTTTTGATGTTTTTTTGATGATGTATAGATGGTCGTTTTTTGATGATGTATAGATGGTCGTTTTTTGATGATGTATAGATGGTCGTTTTTTGATGTTTTTTGATGATGTATAGATGGTCGTTTTTTGATGATGTATAGATGGTCGTTTTTTGATGTTTTTTTTGATGATGTATAGATGGTCGTTTTTTGATGATGTATAGATGGTCGTTTTTTGATGATGTATAGATGGTCGTTTTTTGATGATGTATAGATGGTCGTTTTTTGATTTTTGATGATGTATAGATGGTCGTTTTTTTTGATGATGTATAGATGGTCGTTTTTTGATGATGTATAGATGGTCGTTTTTTGATGATGTATAGATGGTCGTTTTTTGATGATGTATAGATGGTCGTTTTTTGATGATGTATAGATGGTCGTTTTTTTTGATGATGTATAGATGGTCGTTTTTTTGATGATGTATAGATGGTCGTTTTTTTGATGATGTATAGATGGTCGTTTTTTGATGATGTATAGATGGTCGTTTTTTTATGTTTTTTTGATGATGTATAGCTGGTCGGTTTTTTATGTTTTTTAATGATGTATAGATGGTCGTTTTTTTATGTTTTTTTGATGATGTATAGATGGTCATTTTTTGATGATGTATAGATGGTCGTTTTTTGATGATGTATAGATGGTCGTTTTTTGATGATGTATAGATGGTCATTTTTTGATGATGTATAGATGGTCGTTTTTTGATGATGTATAGATGGTCGTTTTTTGATGATGTATAGATGGTCGTTTTTGATGATGTATAGATGGTCGTTTTTTGATGATGTATAGATGGTCGTTTTTTGATGATGTATAGATGGTCGTTTTTGATGATGTATAGATGGTCGGTTTTTTGATGATGTATAGATGGTCGTTTTTTGATGATGTATAGATGGTCGTTTTTTGATGATGTATAGATGGTCGTTTTTTATGTTTTTTTGATGATGTATAGCTGGTCGTTTTTTTATGTTTTTTTGATGATGTATAGATGGTTGTTTTTTTTATGTTTTTTTTATGTTGTATAGATGGTCGTTTTTTGATGATGTATAGATAGTCGTTTTTTGATGATGTAGAGATGGTCGTTTTTTGATGATGTAGAGATGGTCGTTTTTTGATGATGTATAGATGGTCGTTTTTTGATGATGTAGAGATGGTCGTTTTTTGATGATGTATAGATGGTCGTTTTTTGATGATGTATAGATGGTCGTTTTTTGTTGATGTATAGATGGTCGTTTTTTTGATGATGTATAGATGGTCGTTTTTTGATGTTTTTTTGATGGTGTATAGATGGTCGTTTTTTGATGTTTTTTTGATGATGTATATATGGTCGTTTTTTGATGATGTATAGATGGTCGTTTTTTGATGATGTATAGATGGTCGTTTTTTGATGATGTATAGATGGTCGTTTTTTTGATGATGTATAGATGGTCGTTTTTTGATGTTTTTTTGATGGTGTATAGATGGTCGTTTTTTGATGTTTTTTTGATGATGTATAGATGGTCGTTTTTTGATGATGTATAGATGGTCGTTTTTTTGATGATGTATAGTCGGTTGTTTTTTGATGATGTATAGATGGTCATTTTTTTGATGTTTTTTTGATGATGTATAGATGATCGTTTTTTTTGATGATGTATAGATGGTCGTTTTTTGATGATGTATAGATGGTCGTTTTTTGATGATGTATAGATGGTCGTTTTTTTATTTTTGATGATGTATAGATGGTCGTTTTTTTTGATGATGTATAGATGGTCGTTTTTTGATGATGTATAGATGGTCGTTTTTTGATTTTTGATGATGTATAGATGGTCGTTTTTTGATGATGTATAGATGGTCGTTTTTTGATTTTTGATGATGTATAGATGGTCGTTTTTTTTGATGATGTATAGATGGTTGTTTTTTTGATGATGTATAGATGGTCGTTTTTTTGATGATGTATAGATGGTCGTTTTTTTGATGATGTATAGATGGTCGTTTTTTGATGATGTATAGATGATTTTTTTTTGATGATGTATAGATGTTTTTTTTTTTTGTATAAGTAACAGGGTTATAGATGGAAGGAAGGAGACGGGAACTTGCAAACATTCAACAACTTTAGAAAAAATAAAAATAAATAGAACAAAAGTAATGTGGGCAGCCCCTCACGGACGACTGCCTGCACACTCACAAAAAAAAAACATAAACAAAACATAACATACATCCAGGCCTGGTCCTCTCTCGTTCTTGACTGGTGTCCCTCGTCCTTATATGCCTCCGAGCTCCCTCATGAGAGGACTCGAGACCGGTGTGGCTCGCTGGTGACGCTCTTTCGCAATCACGTCCCCGGTCTCGCTCGCTCCTCCCATGTCTCTCGCTCGTTCACCTCACCACAGTATAGATGGTAATTTTTTTGATGATGTATAGATGGTCGTTTTTTTGATGATGTATAGATGGTCGTTTTTTTGATGATGTATAGATGGTCGTTTTTGATGATGTATAGATGGTCGTTTTTGATGATGTATAGATGGTCGTTTTTTTGATGATGTATAGATGGTCGTTTTTTTGATGATGTATAGATGGTCGTTTTTTTGATGATGTATAGATGGTCGTTTTTTGATGATGTATAGATGGTCGTTTTTTTGATGATGTATAGATGGTCGTTTTTTGATGATGTATAGATGGTCGTTTTTTTGATGTTTTTTTGATGATGTATAGATGGTTGTTTTTTGATGTTTTTTTTGATGATGTATAGATGGTCGTTTTTTGATGATGTATAGATGGTCGTTTTTTTGATGATGTATAGATGGTCGTTTTTTGATGTTTTTTTGATGGTGTATAGATGGTCGTTTTTTGAGGTTTTTTTGATGATGTATAGATGGTCGTTTTTTGATGTTTTTTTGATGATGTATAGATGGTCGTTTTTTGATGATGTATAGATGGTCGTTTTTTGATGATGTATAGATGGTCGTTTTTTGATGATGTATAGATGGTCGTTTTTTGATGTTTTTTTGATGATGTATAGATGGTCGTTTTTTGATGATGTATAGATGGTCGTTTTTTTGATGTTTTTTTGATGATGTATAGATGGTCGTTTTTTTGATGATGTATAGATGGTCGTTTTTTTGATGATGTATAGATGGTCGTTTTTTTGATGATGTATAGATGGTCGTTTTTTGATGATGTATAGATGGTCGTTTTTTGATGATGTATAGATGGTCGTTTTTTTATGTTTTTTTGATGATGTATAGCTGGTCGTTTTTTTATGTTTTTTAATGATGTATAGATGGTCGTTTTTTTATGTTTTTTTGATGATGTATAGATGGTCATTTTTTGATGATGTATAGATGGTCGTTTTTTGATGATGTATAGATGGTCGTTTTTTGATGATGTATAGATGGTCATTTTTTGATGATGTATAGATGGTCGTTTTTTGATGATGTATAGATGGTCGTTTTTTGATGATGTATAGATGGTCGTTTTTGATGATGTATAGATGGTCGTTTTTTGATGATGTATAGATGGTCGTTTTTTGATGATGTATAGATGGTCGTTTTTGATGATGTATAGATGGTCGGTTTTTTGATGATGTATAGATGGTCGTTTTTTGATGATGTATAGATGGTCGTTTTTTGATGATGTATAGATGGTCGTTTTTTATGTTTTTTTGATGATGTATAGCTGGTCGTTTTTTTATGTTTTTTTGATGATGTATAGATGGTTGTTTTTTTTATGTTTTTTTATGTTGTATAGATGGTCGTTTTTTGATGATGTATAGATAGTCGTTTTTTGATGATGTAGAGATGGTCGTTTTTTGATGATGTAGAGATGGTCGTTTTTTGATGATGTAAAGATGGTCGTTTTTTGATGATGTAGAGATGGTCGTTTTTTGATGATGTATAGATGGTCGTTTTTTGATGATGTATAGATGGTCGTTTTTTGTTGATGTATAGATGGTCGTTTTTTTGATGATGTATAGATGGTCGTTTTTTGATGTTTTTTTGATGGTGTATAGATGGTCGTTTTTTGATGTTTTTTTGATGATGTATATATGGTCGTTTTTTGATGATGTATAGATGGTCGTTTTTTGATGATGTATAGATGGTCGTTTTTTGATGATGTATAGATGGTCGTTTTTTTGATGATGTATAGATGGTCGTTTTTTGATGTTTTTTTGATGGTGTATAGATGGTCGTTTTTTGATGTTTTTTTGATGATGTATAGATGGTCGTTTTTTGATGATGTATAGATGGTCGTTTTTTTGATGATGTATAGTCGGTTGTTTTTTGATGATGTATAGATGGTCATTTTTTTGATGTTTTTTTGATGATGTATAGATGATCGTTTTTTTTGATGATGTATAGATGGTCGTTTTTTGATGATGTATAGATGGTCGTTTTTTGATGATGTACAGATGGTCGTTTTTTTATTTTTGATGATGTATAGATGGTCGTTTTTTTTGATGATGTATAGATGGTCGTTTTTTGATGATGTATAGATGGTCGTTTTTTGATTTTTGATGATGTATAGATGGTCGTTTTTTGATGATGTATAGATGGTCGTTTTTTGATTTTTGATGATGTATAGATGGTCGTTTTTTTTGATGATGTATAGATGGTTGTTTTTTTGATGATGTATAGATGGTCGTTTTTTTGATGATGTATAGATGGTCGTTTTTTTGATGATGTATAGATGGTCGTTTTTTGATGATGTATAGATGATTTTTTTTTGATGATGTATAGATGATTTTTTTTTTTTGTATAAGTAACAGGGTTATAGATGGAAGGAAGGAGACGGGAACTTGCAAACATTCAACAACTTTAGAAAAAATAAAAATAAATAGAACAAAAGTAATGTGGGCAGCCCCTCACGGACGACTGCCTGCACACTCACAAAAAAAAAACATAAACAAAACATAACATACATCCAGGCCTGGTCCTCTCTCGTTCTTGACTGGTGTCCCTCGTCCTTATATGCCTCCGAGCTCCCTCATGAGAGGACTCGAGACCGGTGTGGCTCGCTGGTGACGCTCTTTCGCAATCACGTCCCCGGTCTCGCTCGCTCCTCCCATGTCTCTCGCTCGTTCACCTCACCACAGTATAGATGGTCATTTTTTTGATGATGTATAGATGGTCGTTTTTTTGATGATGTATAGATGGTCGTTTTTTTGATGATGTATAGATGGTCGTTTTTGATGATGTATAGATGGTCGTTTTTGATGATGTATAGATGGTCGTTTTTTTGATGATGTATAGATGGTCGTTTTTTTGATGATGTATAGATGGTCGTTTTTTTGATGATGTATAGATGGTCGTTTTTTGATGATGTATAGATGGTCGTTTTTTTGATGATGTATAGATGGTCGTTTTTTGATGATGTATAGATGGTCGTTTTTTTGATGTTTTTTTGATGATGTATAGATGGTTGTTTTTTGATGTTTTTTTTGATGATGTATAGATGGTCGTTTTTTGATGATGTATAGATGGTCGTTTTTTTGATGATGTATAGATGGTCGTTTTTTGATGTTTTTTTGATGGTGTATAGATGGTCGTTTTTTGATGTTTTTTTGATGATGTATAGATGGTCGTTTTTTGATGTTTTTTTGATGATGTATAGATGGTCGTTTTTTGATGATGTATAGATGGTCGTTTTTTGATGATGTATAGATGGTCGTTTTTTGATGATGTATAGATGGTCGTTTTTTGATGTTTTTTTGATGATGTATAGATGGTCGTTTTTTGATGATGTATAGATGGTCGTTTTTTTGATGTTTTTTTGATGATGTATAGATGGTCGTTTTTTGATGATGTATAGATGGTCGTTTTTTGATGATGTATAGATGGTCGTTTTTTTGATGATGTATAGTCGGTTGTTTTTTGATGATGTATAGATGGTCTTTTTTTGATGATGTATAGATGGTCGTTTTTTGATGATGTATAGATGGTCGTTTTTTGATTTTTGATGATGTATAGATGGTCGTTTTTTGATGATGTATAGATGGTCGTTTTTTGATGATGTATAGATGGTCGTTTTTTGATTTTTAATGATGTATAGATGGTCGTTTTTTTTGATGATGTATAGATGGTCGTTTTTTTGAGGATGTATAGATGGTCGTTTTTTTGATGATGTATAGATGGTCGTTTTTTTGATGATGTATAGATGGTCGTTTTTTGATGTTTTTTTGATGGTGTATAGATGGTCGTTTTTTGATGTTTTTTTGATGATGTATAGATGGTCGTTTTTTGATGTTTTTTTGATGATGTATAGATGGTCGTTTTTTTGATGATGTACAGATGGTCGTTTTTTGATGATGTATAGATGGTCGTATTTTGATGATGTATAGATGGTCGTTTTTTGATGATGTATAGATGGTCGTTTTTTGATGATGTATAGATGGTCGTTTTTTTGAGGATGTATAGATGGTCGTTTTTTTGATGATGTATAGCTGGTCGTTTTTTTATGTTTTTTTGATGATGTATAAATGGTCGTTTTTTTATGATGTATAGATGGTCGTTTTTTGATGATGTATCGATGGTCGTTTTTTTATGTTTTTTTGATGATGTATAGCTGGTCGTTTTTTTATGTTTTTTTGATGATGTATAGATGGTCGTTTTTTGATGATGTATAGATGGTCGTTTTTTGATGATGTATAGATGGTCGTTTTTTGATGATGTATAGATGGTCGTTTTTTGATGATGTATAGATGGTCGTTTTTTTGATGATGTATAGATGGTCGTTTTTTGATGATGTATAGATGGTCGTTTTTTGATGATGTATAGATGGTCGTTTTTTTGATGTTTTTTTGATGATGTATAGATGGTCGTTTTTTGATGATGTATAGATGGTCGTTTTTTTGATGATGTATAGATGGTCGTTTTTTGATGATGTATAGATGTTCGTTTTTGATGATGTATAGATGGTCGTTTTTTTGATGATGTATAGATGGTTGTTTTTTGATGATGTATAGATGGTCGTTTTTTGATGATGTATAGATGGTTGTTTTTTGATGATGTATAGATGGTCGTTTTTTTGATGATGTATAGATGGTCGTTTTTTGATGATGTATAGATGGTGGTTTTTTGATGATGTATAGATGGTCGTTTTTTTATGTTTTTTTGATGATGTATAGATGGTCGTTTTTTGATGATGTATAGATGGTCGTTTTTTTGATGATGTATAGATGGTCGTTTTTTGATGATGTATAGATGGTCGTTTTTTGATGATGTATAGATGGTCGTTTTTTGATGATGTATAGATGGTCGTTTTTTTGATGATGTATAGATGGTCGTTTTTTGATGATGTATAGATGGTCGTTTTTTGATGATGTATAGATGGTCGTTTTTTTATGTTTTTTTGATGATGTATAGATGGTCGTTTTTTGATGATGTATAGATGGTCGTTTTTTGATGATGTATAGATGGTCGTTTTTTGATGATGTATAGATGGTCGTTTTTTGATGATGTATAGATGATCGTTTTTTTGATGATGTATAGATGGTCGTTTTTTGATGATGTATAGATGGTCGTTTTTTGATGATGTATAGATGGTCGTTTTTTTGATGTTTTTTTGATGATGTATAGATGGTCGTTTTTTTGATGATGTATAGATGGTCGTTTTTGATGATGTATAGATGGTCGTTTTTGATGATGTATAGATGGTCGTTTTTTTGATGATGTATAGATGGTCGTTTTTTTGATGATGTATAGATGGTCGTTTTTTTGATGATGTATAGATGGTCGTTTTTTGATGATGTATAGATGGTCGTTTTTTTGATGATGTATAGATGGTCGTTTTTTGATGATGTATAGATGGTCGTTTTTTTGATGTTTTTTTGATGATGTATAGATGGTTGTTTTTTGATGTTTTTTTTGATGATGTATAGATGGTCGTTTTTTGATGATGTATAGATGGTCGTTTTTTTGATGATGTATAGATGGTCGTTTTTTGATGTTTTTTTGATGGTGTATAGATGGTCGTTTTTTGATGTTTTTTTGATGATGTATAGATGGTCGTTTTTTGATGTTTTTTTGATGATGTATAGATGGTCATTTTTTGATGATGTATAGATGGTCGTTTTTTGATGATGTATAGATGGTCGTTTTTTGATGATGTATAGATGGTCGTTTTTTGATGTTTTTTTGATGATGTATAGATGGTCAATTTTTGATGATGTATAGATGGTCGTTTTTTTGATGTTTTTTTGATGATGTATAGATGGTCGTTTTTTGATGATGTATAGATGGTCGTTTTTTGATGATGTATAGATGGTCGTTTTTTTGATGATGTATAGTCGGTTGTTTTTTGATGATGTATAGATGGTCTTTTTTTGATGATGTATAGATGGTCGTTTTTTGATGATGTATAGATGGTCGTTTTTTGATTTTTGATGATGTATAGATGGTCGTTTTTTTTGATGATGTATAGATGGTCGTTTTTTGATGATGTATAGATGGTCGTTTTTTGATTTTTGATGATGTATAGATGGTCGTTTTTTGATGATGTATAGATGGTCGTTTTTTGATGATGTATAGATGGTCGTTTTTTGATTTTTAATGATGTATAGATGGTCGTTTTTTTTGATGATGTATAGATGGTCGTTTTTTTGAGGATGTATAGATGGTCGTTTTTTTGATGATGTATAGATGGTCGTTTTTTTGATGATGTGTAGATGGTCGTTTTTTGATGTTTTTTTGATGGTGTATAGATGGTCGTTTTTTGATGTTTTTTTGATGATGTATAGATGGTCGTTTTTTGATGTTTTTTTGATGATGTATAGATGGTCGTTTTTTTGATGATGTAGAGATGGTCGTTTTTTGATGATGTATAGATGGTCGTATTTTGATGATGTATAGATGGTCGTTTTTTGATGATGTATAGATGGTCGTTTTTTGATGATGTATAGATGGTCGTTTTTTTGAGGATGTATAGATGGTCGTTTTTTTGATGATGTATAGCTGGTCGGTTTTTTATGTTTTTTTGATGATGTATAAATGGTCGTTTTTTTATGATGTATAGATGGTCGTTTATTGATGATGTATAGATGGTCGTTTTTTTATGTTTTTTTGATGATGTATAGCTGGTCGTTTTTTTATGTTTTTTTGATGATGTATAGATGGTCGTTTTTTGATGATGTATAGATGGTCGTTTTTTGATGATGTATAGATGGTCGTTTTTTGATGATGTATAGATGGTCGTTTTTTGATGATGTATAGATGGTCGTTTTTTTGATGATGTATAGATGGTCGTTTTTTGATGATGTATAGATGGTCGTTTTTTGATGATGTATAGATGGTCGTTTTTTTGATGTTTTTTTGATGATGTATAGATGGTCGTTTTTTGATGATGTATAGATGGTCGTTTTTTTGATGATGTATAGATGGTCGTTTTTTGATGATGTATAGATGTTCGTTTTTGATGATGTATAGATGGTCGTTTTTTTGATGATGTATAGATGGTTGTTTTTTGATGATGTATAGATGGTCGTTTTTTGATGATGTATAGATGGTCGTTTTTTGATGATGTATAGATGGTCGTTTTTTTGATGATGTATAGATGGTCGTTTTTTGATGATGTATAGATGGTGGTTTTTTGATGATGTATAGATGGTCGTTTTTTTTATGTTTTTTTGATGATGTATAGATGGTCGTTTTTTGATGATGTATAGATGGTCGTTTTTTTGATGATGTATAGATGGTCGTTTTTTGATGATGTATAGATGGTCGTTTTTTGATGATGTATAGATGGTCGTTTTTTTATGTTTTTTTGATGATGTATAGATGGTCGTTTTTTTAATGTTTTTTTGATGTTGTATAGATGGTCGTTTTTTGATGATGTATAGATGGTCGTTTTTTTGATGATGTAGAGATGGTCGTTTTTTGATGATGTATAGATGGTCGTTTTTTGATGTTTTTTTGATGATGTATAGATGGTCGTTTTTTTTGATGATGTATAGATGGTCGTTTTTTGATGTTTTTTTGATGATGTATAGATGGTCGTTTTTTGATGATGTATAGATGATCGTTTTTTGATGATGTATAGATGGTCGTTTTTTGATGTTTTTTTGATGGTGTATAGATGGTCGTTTTTTGATGATGTATAGATGGTCGTTTTTTTGATGTTTTTTTGATGATGTATAGATGGTCGTTTTTTGATGATGTATAGATGGTCGTTTTTTGATGATGTATAGATGGTCGTTTTTTGACGATGTATAGATGGTCGTTTTTTGATGATGTATAGATGGTCGTTTTTTTGATGTTTTTTGATGATGTATAGTCGGTTGTTTTTTGATGATGTATAGATGGTCATTTTTTTGATGTTTTTTTGATGATGTATAGATGATCGTTTTTTGATGATGTATAGATGGTCGTTTTTTGATTTTTGATGATGTATAGATGGTCGTTTTTGATGATGTATAGATGGTCGTTTTTGATGATGTATAGATGGTCGTTTTTTTGATGTTTTTTTGATGATGTATAGATGGTCGTTTTGTTGATGATGTATAGATGGTCGTTTTTTTGATGATGTATAGATGGTTGTTTTTTGATGTTTTTTTGATGATGTATAGATGGTCGTTTTTTTGATGATGTATAGATGGTCGTTTTTTGATGATGTATAGATGGTCGTTTTTTGATGATGTATAGATGGTCGTTTTTTTGATGATGTATACATGGTCGTTTTTTGATGTTTTTTTGATGGTGTATTGATGGTCGTTTTTTGATGTTTTTTTGATGATGTATAGATGGTCGTTTTTTGATGTTTTTTTGATGATGTATAGATGGTCGTTTTTTGATGATGTATAGATGGTCGTTTTTTGATGATGTATAGATGGTCGTTTTTTGATGATGTATAGATGGTCGTTTTTTGATGTTTTTTTGATGATGTATAGATGGTCGTTTTTTGATGATGTATAGATGGTCATTTTTTTGATGTTTTTTTGATGATGTATAGATGATCGTTTTTTTTTGATGATGTATAGATGGTCGTTTTTTGATGATGTATAGATGGTCGTTTTTTGATTTTTGATGATGTATAGATGGTCGTTTTTTTGATGATGTATAGATGGTCGTTTTTTGATGATGTATAGATGGTCGTTTTTTGATGATGTATAGATGGTCGTTTTTTATGTTTTTTTGATGATGTATAGCTGGTCGTTTTTTTATGTTTTTTAATGATGTATAGATGGTCGTTTTTTTATGTTTTTTTGATGATGTATAGATGGTCGTTTTTTGATGATGTATAGATGGTCGTTTTTTGATGATGTATAGATGGTCTCTTTTTGATGATGTATAGCTGGTCGTTTTTTTATGTTTTTTTGATGATGTATAGCTGGTCGTTTTTTTATGTTTTTTTGATGATGTATAGATGGTCGTTTTTTGATGATGTATAGATGGTCGTTTTTTGATGATGTATAGATGGTCGTTTTTTGATGATGTATAGATGGTCGTTTTTTTGATGATGTATAGATGGTCGTTTTTTGATGATGTATAGATGGTCGTTTTTTGATGATGTATAGATGGTCGTTTTTTTATGTTTTTTTGATGATGTATAGCTGGTCGTTTTTTTATGTTTTTTTGATGATGTATAGATGGTTGTTTTTTTAATGTTTTTTTTTTATGTTGTACAGATGGTCGTTTTTTGATGATGTATAGATAGTCGTTTTTTGATGATGTAGAGATGGTCGTTTTTTGATGATGTAGAGATGGTCGTTTTTTGATGATGTATAGATGGTCGTTTTTTGATGATGTAGAGATGGTCGTTTTTTGATGATGTATAGATGGTCGTTTTTTGATGATGTATAGATGGTCGTTTTTTGATGATGTATAGATGGTCGTTTTTTTGATGATGTATAGATGGTCGTTTTTTGATGTTTTTTTGATGGTGTATAGATGGTCGTTTTTTGATGTTTTTTTGATGATGTATAGATGGTCGTTTTTTGATGATGTATAGTCGGTTGTTTTTTGATGATGTATAGATGGTCATTTTTTTGATGTTTTTTTGATGATGTATAGATGATCGTTTTTTTTGATGATGTATAGATGGTCGTTTTTTGATGATGTATAGATGGTCGTTTTTTGATTTTTGATGATGTATAGATGGTCGTTTTTTTTGATGATGTATAGATGGTCGTTTTTTGATGATGTATAGATGGTCGTTTTTTGATTTTTGATGATGTATAGATGGTCGTTTTTTGATGATGTATAGATGGTCGTTTTTTGATGATGTATAGATGGTCGTTTTTTGATTTTTGATGATGTATAGATGGTCGTTTTTTTTGATGATGTATAGATGGTCGTTTTTTTGATGATGTATAGATGGTCGTTTTTTTGATGATGTATAGATGGTCGTTTTTTTGATGATGTATAGATGGTCGTTTTTTGATGATGTATAGATGGTCATTTTTTGATGATGTATAGATGGTCGTTTTTTTATGTTTTTTTGATGATGTATAGCTGGTCGTTTTTTTATGTTTTTTAATGATGTATAGATGGTCGTTTTTTATGTTTTTTTGATGATGTATAGATGGTCGTTTTTTTATGTTTTTTTGATGATGTATAGATGGTCGTTTTTTGATGATGTATAGATGGACTATTTTTTGATGATGTATAGCTGGTCGTTTTTTTATGTTTTTTTGATGATGTATAGCTGGTCGTTTTTTTATGTTTTTTTGATGATGTATAGATGGTCGTTTTTTGATGATGTATAGATGGTCGTTTTTTGATGATGTATAGATGGTCGTTTTTTGATGATGTATAGATGGTCGTTTTTGATGATGTATAGATGGTCGTTTTTTTGATGATGTATAGATGGTCGTTTTTTGATGATGTATAGATGGTCGTTTTTTGATGATGTATAGATGGTCGTTTTTTTATGTTTTTTTGATGATGTATAGCTGGTCGTTTTTTTATGTTTTTTTGATGATGTATAGATGGTCGTTTTTTTATGTTTTTTTTATGTTGTATAGATGGTCGTTTTTTGATGATGTATAGATGGTCGTTTTTTGATGATGTAGAGATGGTCGTTTTTTGATGATGTAGAGATGGTCGTTTTTTGATGATGTATAGATGGTCGTTTTTTGATGATGTAGAGATGGTCGTTTTTTGATGATGTATAGATGGTCGTTTTTTGATGATGTATAGATAGTCGTTTTTTGATGATGTATAGATGGTCGTTTTTTTGATGATGTATAGATGGTCTTTTTTTGATGTTTTTTTGATGGTGTATAGATGGTCGTTTTTTGATGTTTTTTTGATGATGTATAGATGGTCGTTTTTTGATGATGTATAGATGGTCGTTTTTTGATGATGTATAGATGGTCGTTTTTTGATGATGTATAGATGGTCGTTTTTTTGATGTTTTTTTGATGATGTATAGATGGTCGTTTTTTGATGATGTATAGATGGTTGTTTTTTTGATGTTTTTTTGATGATGTATAGATGGTCGTTTTTTGATGATGTATAGATGGTCGTTTTTTGATGATGTATAGATGGTCGTTTTTTTGATGATGTATAGTCGGTTGTTTTTTGATGATGTATAGATGGTCATTTTTTTGATGTTTTTTTGATGATGTATAGATGATCGTTTTTTTTGATGATGTATAGATGGTCGTTTTTTGATGATGTATAGATGGTCGTTTTTTGATGATGTATAGATGGTCGTTTTTTGATGATGTATAGATGGTCGTTTTTTTGATGATGTATAGATGGTCGTTTTTTGATGTTTTTTTGATGATGTATAGATGGTCGTTTTTTGATGATGTATAGATGGTCGTTTTTTTGATGATGTATAGATGGTCGTTTTTTGATGTTTTTTTGATGATGTATAGATGGTCGTTTTTTGATGATGTATAGATGGTCGTTTTTTGATGATGTATAAATGGTCGTTTTTTGATGATGTATAGATGGTCGTTTTTTGATGATGTATAGATGGTCGTTTTTTTGATGATGTATAGATGGTCGTTTTTTGATGTTTTTTTGATGGTGTATAGATGGTCGTTTTTTGATGATGTATAGATGGTCGTTTTTTTGATGATGTATAGATGGTCGTTTTTTGATGGTGTATAGATGGTCGTTTTTTGATGATGTATAGATGGTCGTTTTTTGATGATGTATAGATGGTCGTTTTTTGATGATGTATAGATGGTCGTTTTTTGATGATGTATAGATGGTCGTTTTTTTGATGATGTATAGATAGTCGTTTTTTGATGATGTATAGATGGTCATTTTTTTGATGTTTTTTTGATGATGTATAGATTATCGTTTTTTTTGATGATGTATAGATGGTCGTTTTTTTGATGATGTATAGATGGTCGTTTTTTGATGATGTATAGATGGTCGTTTTTTGATGATGTATAGATGGTCGTTTTTTGATTTTTGATGATTTATAGATGGATGTTTTTTGATGATGTATAGATGGTCGTTTTTTTGATGATGTATAGATGGTCGTTTTTTGATGATGTATAGATGGTCGTTTTTTGATGTTTTTTTGATGATGTATAGATGGTCGTTTTTTGATGATGTATAGATGGTCATTTTTTTGATGTTTTTTTGATGATGTATAGATGATCGTTTTTTTTGATGATGTATAGATGGTCGTTTTTTGATGATGTATAGATGGTCGTTTTTTGATTTTTGATGATGTATAGATGGTCGTTTTTTTGATGATGTATAGATGGTCGTTTTTTGATGATGTATAGATGGTCGTTTTTTGATGATGTATAGATGGTCGTTTTTTGATGATGTATAGATGGTCGTTTTTTGATTTTTGATGATGTATAGATGGTCGTTTTTTTTGATGATGTATAGATGGTCGTTTTTTTGATGATGTATAGATGGTCGTTTTTTTGATGATGTATAGATGGTCGTTTTTTTGATGATGTATAGATGGTCGTTTTTTGATGATGTATAGATGGTCGTTTTTTGATGATGTATAGATGGTCGTTTTTTATGTTTTTTTGATGATGTATAGCTGGTCGTTTTTTTATGTTTTTTAATGATGTATAGATGGTCGTTTTTTTATGTTTTTTTGATGATGTATAGATGGTCGTTTTTTGATGATGTATAGATGGTCGTTTTTTGATGATGTATAGATGGTCTTTTTTTGATGATGTATAGCTGGTCGTTTTTTTATGTTTTTTTGATGATGTATAGCTGGTCGTTTTTTTATGTTTTTTTGATGATGTATAGATGGTCGTTTTTTGATGATGTATAGATGGTCGTTTTTTGATGATGTATAGATGGTCGTTTTTTGATGATGTATAGATGGTCGTTTTTTGATGATGTATAGATGGTCGTTTTTTTGATGATGTATAGATGGTCGTTTTTTGATGATGTATAGATGGTCGTTTTTTGATGATGTATAGATGGTCGTTTTTTTATGTTTTTTTGATGATGTATAGCTGGTCGTTTTTTTATGTTTTTTTGATGATGTATAGATGGTTGTTTTTTTAATGTTTTTTTTTTATGTTGTACAGATGGTCGTTTTTTGATGATGTATAGATAGTCGTTTTTTGATGATGTAGAGATGGTCGTTTTTTGATGATGTAGAGATGGTCGTTTTTTGATGATGTATAGATGGTCGTTTTTTGATGATGTAGAGATGGTCGTTTTTTGATGATGTATAGATGGTCGTTTTTTGATGATGTATAGATGGTCGTTTTTTGATGATGTATAGATGGTCGTTTTTTTGATGATGTATAGATGGTCGTTTTTTGATGTTTTTTTGATGGTGTATAGATGGTCGTTTTTTGATGTTTTTTTGATGATGTATAGATGGTCGTTTTTTGATGATGTATAGTCGGTTGTTTTTTGATGATGTATAGATGGTCATTTTTTTGATGTTTTTTTGATGATGTATAGATGATCGTTTTTTTTGATGATGTATAGATGGTCGTTTTTTGATGATGTATAGATGGTCGTTTTTTGATTTTTGATGATGTATAGATGGTCGTTTTTTTTGATGATGTATAGATGGTCGTTTTTTGATTTTTGATGATGTATAGATGGTCGTTTTTTGATGATGTATAGATGGTCGTTTTTTGATGATGTATAGATGGTCGTTTTTTGATTTTTGATGATGTATAGATGGTCGTTTTTTTTGATGATGTATAGATGGTCGTTTTTTTGATGATGTATAGATGGTCGTTTTTTTGATGATGTATAGATGGTCGTTTTTTTATGTTTTTTAATGATGTATAGATGGTCGTTTTTTTATGTTTTTTTGATGATGTATAGCTGGTCGTTTTTTTATGTTTTTTAATGATGTATAGATGGTCGTTTTTTTATGTTTTTTTGATGATGTATAGATGGTCGTTTTTTTATGTTTTTTAATGATGTATAGATGGTCGTTTTTTTATGTTTTTTTGATGATGTATAGATGGTCGTTTTTTTATGTTTTTTTGATGATGTATAGATGGTCGTTTTTTGATGATGTATAGATGGTCGTTTTTTTGATGATGTATAGATGGTCGTTTTTTGATGTTTTTTTGATGGTGTATAGATGGTCGTTTTTTGATGTTTTTTTGATGATGTATAGATGGTCGTTTTTTGATGATGTATAGATGGTCGTTTTTTGATGATGTATAGATGGTCGTTTTTTGATGATGTATAGATGGTCGTTTTTTTGATGTTTTTTTGATGATGTATAGATGGTCGTTTTTTGATGATGTATAGATGGTTGTTTTTTTGATGTTTTTTTGATGATGTATAGATGGTCGTTTTTTTGATGATGTATAGATGGTCGTTTTTTTGATGATGTATAGATGGTCGTTTTTTTGATGATGTATAGTCGGTTGTTTTTTGATGATGTATAGATGGTCATTTTTTTGATGATGTATAGATGGTCGTTTTTTGATGTTTTTTTGATGATGTATAGATGGTCGTTTTTTGATGATGTATAGATGGTCGTTTTTTTGATGATGTATAGATGGTCGTTTTTTGATGTTTTTTTGATGATGTATAGATGGTCGTTTTTTGATGATGTATAGATGGTCGTTTTTTGATGATGTATAAATGGTCGTTTTTTGATGATGTATAGATGGTCGTTTTTTGATGATGTATAGATGGTCGTTTTTTTGATGATGTATAGATGGTCGTTTTTTGATGTTTTTTTGATGGTGTATAGATGGTCGTTTTTTGATGATGTATAGATGGTCGTTTTTTTGATGATGTATAGATGGTCGTTTTTTGATGGTGTATAGATGGTCGTTTTTTGATGATGTATAGATGGTCGTTTTTTGATGATGTATAGATGGTCGTTTTTTGATGATGTATAGATGGTCGTTTTTTGATGATGTATAGATGGTCGTTTTTTGATAATGTATAGATGGTCGTTATTTTAATGTTTTTTTGATGATGTATAGATGGTCGTTTTTTGATGATGTATAGATGGTCGTTTTTTTATGTTTTTTTGATGATGTATAGATGGTCGTTTTTTGATGATGTATAGATGGTCGTTTTTTGATGATGTATAGATGGTCGTTTTTTTGATGATGTATAGTCGGTTGTTTTTTGATGATGTATAGATGGTCATTTTTTTGATGTTTTTTTGATGATGTATAGATGATCGTTTTTTTTGATGATGTATAGATGGTCGTTTTATGATGATGTATAGATGGTCGTTTTTTGATGATGTATAGATGGTCGTTTTTTGATTTTTGATGATGTATAGATGGTCGTTTTTTTTGATGATGTATAGATGGTCGTTTTTTTGATGATGTATAGATGGTCGTTTTTTTGATGATGTATAGATGGTCGTTTTTTTGATGATGTATAGATGGTCGTTTTTTGATGATGTATAGATGGTCGTTTTTTGATGATGTATAGATGGTCGTTTTTTGATGATGTATATATTTTTTTGTATAAGTAACAGGGTTATAGATGGAAGGAAGGAGACGGGAACTGGCAAACATTCAACAACTTTAATAAAAATAAAAATAAATAGAACAAAAGTAATGTGGGCAGCCCCTCACGGACGACTGCCCGCACACTCACAAAAAAAAAACATAAACAAAACATAACATACATCCAGGCCTGGTCCTCTCTCGTTCTTGACTGGTGTCCCTCGTCCTTATATGCCTCCGAGCTCCCTCATGAGAGGACTCGAGACCGGTGTGGCTCGCTGGTGGTGCTCTTTCGCAATCACGTCCCCGGTCTCGCTCTCTCCTCCCATGTCTCTCGCTCGTTCACCTCACCACAGTATAGATGGTCGTTTTTTTGATGATGTATAGATGGTCGTTTTATTGATGATGTATAGATGGTCGTTTTTTGATGATGTATAGATGGTCGTTTTTTTGATGATGTATAGATGGTCGTTTTTTTGATGATGTATAGATGGTCGTTTTTTTGATGATGTATAGATGGTCGTTTTTTGATGATGTATAGATGGTCGTTTTTTGATGATGTATAGATGGTCGTTTTTTTAATGATGTATAGATGGTCGTTTTTTTGATGATGTATAGATGGTCGTTTTTTGATGATGTATAGATGGTCGTTTTTTTGATGATGTATAGATGGTCGTTTTTTTATGTTTTTTTGATGATGTATAGCTGGTCGTTTTTTTATGTTTTTTGATGATGTATAGATGGTCGTTTTTTTATGTTTTTTTGATGATGTATAGATGGTCGTTTTTTGATGATGTATAGATGGTCGTTTTTTGATGATGTATAGATGGTCTTTTTTTTGATGATGTATAGCTGGTCGTTTTTTTATGTTTTTTTGATTATGTATAGCTGGTCGTTTTTTTATGTTTTTTTGATGATGTATAGATGGTCGTTTTTTGATGATGTATAGGTGGTCGTTTTTTGATGATGTATAGATGGTCGTTTTTTGATGATGTATAGATGGTCGTTTTTGATGATGTATAGATGGTCGTTTTTTTGATGATGTATAGATGGTCGTTTTTTTGATGATGTACAGGTGGTTGTTTTTTTGATGATGTATAGATGGTCGTTTTTTTGATGATGTATAGATGGTCGTTTTTTGATGATGTATAGATGGTCGTTTTTTTGATGATGTATAGTCGGTTGTTTTTTGATGATGTATAGATGGTCATTTTTTTGATGTTTTTTTGATGATGTATAGATGATCGTTTTTTTTGATGATGTATAGATGGTCGTTTTTTGATGATGTATAGATGGTCGTTTTTTGATTTTTGATGATGTATAGATGGTCGTTTTTTTTGATGATGTATAGATGGTCGTTTTTTTGATGATGTATAGATGGTCGTTTTTTTGATGATGTATAGATGGTCGTTTTTTTGATGATGTATAGATGGTCGTTTTTTGATGATGTATAGATGGTCGTTTTTTGATGATGTATAGATGGTCGTTTTTTGATGATGTATATATTTTTTTGTATAAGTAACAGGGTTATAGATGGAAGGAAGGAGACGGGAACTGGCAAACATTCAACAACTTTAATAAAAAATAAAAATAAATAGAACAAAAGTAATGTGGGCAGCCCCTCACGGACGACTGCCCGCACACTCACACAAAAAAAACATAAACAAAACATAACATACATCCAGGCCTGGTCCTCTCTCATTCTTGACTGGTGTCCCTCGTCCTTATATGCCTCCGAGCTCCCTCATGAGAGGACTCGAGACCGGTGTGGCTCGCTGGTGACGCTCTTTCGCAATCACGTCCCCGATCTCGCTCGCTCCTCCCATGTCTCTCGCTCGTTCACCTCACCACAGTATAGATGGTCGTTTTTTTGATGATGTATAGATGGTCGTTTTTTTGATGATGTATAGATGGTCGTTTTTTGATGATGTATAGATGGTCGTTTTTTTGATGATGTATAGATGGTCGTTTTTTGATGATGTATAGATGGTCGTTTTTTTGATGATGTATAGATGGTCGTTTTTTGATGATGTATAGATGGTCGTTTTTTAATGTTTTTTTGATGATGTATAGCTGGTCGTTTTTTTATGTTTTTTTGATGATGTATAGATGGTCGTTTTTTTATGTTTTTTTGATGATGTATAGATGGTCGTTTTTTTATGTTTTTTTGATGATGTATAGATGGTCGTTTTTTGATGATGTATAGATGGTCGTTTTTTAATGTTTTTTTGATGATGTATAGCTGGTCGTTTTTTTATGTTTTTTTGATGATGTATAGATGGTCGTTTTTTATGTTTTTTTGATGATGTATAGCTGGTCGTTTTTTTATGTTTTTTTGATGATGTATAGCTGGTCGTTTTTTGATGATGTATAGATGGTGGTTTTTTTATGTTTTTTTGATGATGGTCGTTTTTTGATGATGTATAGATGGTCGTTTTTTGATGATGTATAGATGGTCGTTTTTTGATGATGTATAGATGGTCGTTTTTTGATGATGTATAGATGGTCGTTTTTTTATGTTTTTTTGATGATGTATAGATGGTCGTTTTTTTGATGATGTATAGATGGTCGTTTTTTGATGATGTATAGATGGTCGTTTTTGATGATGTATAGATGGTCGTTTTTTTGATGATGTATAGATGGTCGTTTTTTGATGATGTATAGATGGTCGTTTTTTGATGATGTATAGATGGTCGTTTTTTGATGATGTATAGCTGGTCGTTTTTTTATGTTTTTTTGATGATGTATAGATGGTCGTTTTTTTAATGTTTTTTTTTATGTTGTATAGATGGTCGTTTTTTGATGATGTATAGATGGTCGTTTTTTGATGATGTAGAGATGGTCGTTTTTTGATGATGTAGAGATGGTCGATGGTCGTTTTTGATGATGTATAGATGGTCGTTTTTTGATGATGTATAGATGGTCGTTTTTTTGATGATGTATAGATGGTCGTTTTTTGATGATGTATAGATGGTCGTTTTTTGATGATGTATAGATGGTCGTTTTTTGATGATGTATAGATGGTCGTTTTTTGATGATGTATAGATGGTCGTTTTTTTGATGATGTATAGATAGTCGTTTTTTGATGATGTATAGATGGTCATTTTTTTGATGTTTTTTTGATGATGTATAGATTATCGTTTTTTTTGATGATGTATAGATGGTCGTTTTTTTGATGATGTATAGATGGTCGTTTTTTGATGATGTATAGATGGTCGTTTTTTGATGATGTATAGATGGTCGTTTTTTGATTTTTGATGATTTATAGATGGATGTTTTTTGATGATGTATAGATGGTCGTTTTTTTGATGATGTATAGATGGTCGTTTTTTTGATGATGTATAGATGGTCGTTTTTTTGATGATGTACAGGTGGTTGTTTTTTTGATGATGTATAGATGGTCGTTTTTTTGATGATGTATAGATGGTTGTTTTTTTGATGATGTATAGGTGGTCGTTTTTTTGATGATGTATAGATGGTCGTTTTTTGATGATGTATAGATGGTCGTTTTTTTATGTTTTTTTGATGATGTATAGATGGTTGTTTTTTGATGATGTATAGATGGTCGTTTTTGATGATGTATAGATGGTCATTTTTTTGATGATGTATAGATGGTCGTTTTTTGATGATGTATAGATGGTCGTTTTTTGATGATGTATAGATGGTCGTTTTTTGATGATGTATAGATGGTCGTTTTTTGATGTTTTTTTGATGATGTATAGATGGTCGTTTTTTTGATGATGTATAGATGGTCGTTTTTTTGATGATGTATAGATGGTTGTTTTTTGATGATGTATAGATGGTCGTTTTTTTGATGATGTATAGATGGTCGTTTTTTTGATGATGTATAGATGGTCGTTTTTTTGATGATGTATAGATGGCCTTTTTTTGATGATGTATAGATGGCCGTTTTTTTGATGATGTATAGATGGCCGTTTTTTGATGATGTATAGATGGTCGTTTTTTGATGATGTATAGATGGTCGTTTTTGATGATGTATAGATGGTCGTTTTTTGATAATGTATAGATGGTCTTTTTTTGATAATGTATAGATGGTCGTTTTTGATGATGTATAGATGGTCGTTTTTTGATAATGTATAGATGGTCTTTTTTTGATAATGTATAGATGGTCGTTTTTTTGATGATGTATAGATGGTCGTTTTTTGATGATGTATAGATGGTCGTTTTTTGATGATGTATAGATGGTCGTTTTTTTGATGATGTATAGATGGTCGTTTTTTGATGATGTATAGATGGTCGTTTTTGATGATGTATAGATGGTCGTTTTTTGATGATGTATAGATGGTCATTTTTTTATGTTTTTTTGATGATGTATAGATGATCGTTTTTTTTTTGATGATGTATAGATGGTCGTTTTTTTGATGATGTATAGATGGTCGTTTTTTGATGATGTATAGATGGTCGTTTTTTGATGATGTATAGATGGTCGTTTTTTGATTTTTGATGATTTATAGATGGATGTTTTTTGATGATGTATAGATGGTCGTTTTTTTGATGATGTATAGATGGTCGTTTTTTTGATGATGTATAGATGGTCGTTTTTTTGATGATGTACAGGTGGTTGTTTTTTTGATGATGTATAGATGGTCGTTTTTTTGATGATGTATAGATGGTTGTTTTTTTGATGATGTATAGGTGGTCGTTTTTTTGATGATGTATAGGTGGTCGTCTTTCTGATGATGTATAGATGGTCATTTTTTTGATGATGTATAGATGGTCGTTTTTTGATGATGTATAGATGGTCGTTTTTTTATGTTTTTTTGATGATGTATAGATGGTCGTTTTTTGATGATGTATAGATGGTCGTTTTTGATGATGTATAGATGGTCGTTTTTTTGATGATGTATAGATGGTCGTTTTTTGATGATGTATAGATGGTCGTTTTTTGATGATGTATAGATGGTCGTTTTTTGATGATGTATAGATGGTCGTTTTTTGATGATGTATAGATGGTCGTTTTTTTGATGATGTAGAGATGGTCGTTTTTTGATGATGTAGAGATGGTCGTTTTTTGATGATGTATAGATGGTCGTTTTTTGATGATGTACAGATGGTCGTTTTTTTAATGATGTATAGCTGGTCGTTTTTTTATGTTTTTTTGATGATGTATAGATGGTCGTTTTTTGATGATGTATAGATGGTCGTTTTTTTATGTTCCCTTTCAGTCGGTCACGTTCGACGTACGTCAGAACTGAACCGACGAATTGGGATCTGCCCTCAGAGACCTATCCACTTCGAGTGTGTAAAAACGAGCCAATCGGAGATTGGCATGTGATCCACACATTCCACGCTCCGCCCCGCAGCGCGGGTATAAATAGGAAGTGGAATGGTAGATCAAATGCTTTCAACTTCGGAGCCGAACAGTTCAATACTGTTTCCACGAAGAGTGTTAAAGACAAGCTGAGTCTTGGAGAAAAGGAGGAACTGCCAGTGCGGGTGTCATAGCGCTTCTCAGCGAGTGACCGTATATTGTTGCAATCGCTTGCATTCAAAAGAGCTTCCAAACTGTTGGTTCGCTGGGCGTTTTCCTAAAAACATTTGAGTGTCACACGCAGGCTTGCACTGTGGACTGCGTGCTGACCGCGGTCATCTCCCTGAGTGCTTCAGCACAAACTAAAAGAGCAGTTTTTCCATTCTAAAAGAGCAACACGGTTTGACCCTGCGTCTTTTTCAAGATGTCATTCAAACCGTGCATTCCTGGAATGCAACTGTTTCCTGTCCTCATTGACGGCCACGATCGCATGTGAAATTGCGATCGTGGGTGATTCATGTTCTCGCAGAAGAACATGGTCACGTCGGCGCGTTGTTCGTCTCACCCTTTCTCATAAAAGGCTTGAGTGTTCAGCGCGCCGTGTGCCGTCGAGCGGCCGGCTGACAGCGGTGGTTGTCACAGCAACCGACGCGCGTCAGCCGGTGCTCTAGATGCGCGGCCGAGACTATGAAACCTCAGATGGGGTCGAGTCCCTTCGCCTATCCCCCGATCTAGTTCATTTCTAGTGTTACTGGAAAAGGGCTACTTTGGCTGATAAGCGCTGGTGGCCTGAGGATTACAGTGGGGATTCCCCGCCGGGTAAATCCCCGCGGGCCCCCACTCCTCTATCGCATCAAAAGCATGCTGAGACTCTGTTCGTGGGTGGTACGGATTCTCTCATGAGAACATGACCACGACAGGGCATTGTTCGCCTTGCCATCTTCATTGAGGCTTGAGCGTTCAGTGCGCTGTGTGCCGTTTTGACGGCCACGTTCACTGTCTCACATGCCTGCTTGTAGTGAGAGATGGAATCGCTGGTCCTGGAAGAGAAAAGGGCTTAGCGTTTCATTTTTTGCTCTGGCAGAGGACAGATGTCAATTGCTGCATCGGAGAGAGGGAAATATGGAGGGTCAAAAGGGCCAAAAATGAGAAAAAAAAAGAAAAAAAAAAGTATCATTGTTTTCCCTCTCTCACTGCCCTCTGCCCTGCACGCACGAGGGTAGTCCCAGCCCAGGGGTTGTGCAGGAACTGCGTGCGGTGTTGGACCTCGCCCTATGGGCGACGAAAATCACTGCACGCTCCCTGGGTCAGGCGATGTCCACACTAGTGGTCCAGGAACAGGGGCCTAACCCAGCAGATATGCGTAAGGAAGGCCTGTCTGTCGGGCTGGCCTCCTCGGCGACGCCATCGAGAACTTTGCCCAGCAGTTCTTGGTGGCCCAGAAGCAGACAGAGGCGTTGCATCAGGGTGCCGACGACGAGCTGCTCGGTCGTCGGTCGCGGCGCCTCTGCCGGCTTGTCGCCGAGGGCATCCCCTCCTGCGTCCGCCTCCACCCTGCTAGAGCCGAGCAGCAGCCTCCACTGGAGGAGCAGGGTGCCGGGCGCGAGGGAGGCGCCCAACCCGTCCAGGGCCCCGCTAACCGGCAGGCAAGCGCAAGGGGACGCGGCCCTGAGACGGACAGGCTGGGGAGAACAGGAGCTGCTCGGGGGGAGGTGATATTCGTATCCCTCCCCCACCCCCCCCGGAGGAGGACCGGGGGGCCCTGACTGGTTAACGTTCTGCCACTGGCTCTCCGGAGTCCAGCGGTACCCACATATTCAGAGCAGTTTCCTCTCTCTCTGGGCCTCAGAGGGCCAGGTTGGAAGTGTGCGACGCCCCCGGGCCTTGCTACTTCCTTCCTCCCCTCTCTCGCCAGGGGGCAGTAGTGTGGGCATTGAGACCGCCCCTGGGCCTTCTCACCCACACTCTGCCCCAACCTGGAGTACTCGGACAACACTCCGGGCCGCCTTCAGGCCTCCCGAGTAGGGTCTGAGTGCCCCACCCCCCCTGCCTTCGGGCAGCAGGCAGCAGAGTGGGCTTCGAGGACGCCTCCGGGCCTTCTCACCCACTCTCTGCCCCTCCTGGGAAGACTCAGACAACACTCCGGGCCGCCCACGGGCCTCCCGAGTCGGGTCTGAGCATCCCACCTCTCTGCCTTCGGGCAGCGAGCAGTCGGGCGGGCTCAGAGGACGCCTCCGGGCCTTCTCACCCGCTCCCTGCCCGCACCAGGAGTGCTCGCGCGACACTCCGGGCCGCCTCCGGGCCTCCCGAGTCGAGCCAGAGCTCTCCGTTGCGCTGCCCCACCCCGGGCATGTCTGTGGTGCCGTTGGTCCCGCTGGTACGGTCCCTGGGAGCGTGGCTACAGCTCCCTCGACCGTCCCGTTGACTCATCCGTGCCATCAGACTCGGCTACGCGATTCAGTTCGCGCGCCGGCCACCCAAGTACAAGGGCATCCTCTTCACCTCAGTGCGAAGCAGCGATGCTCAAGTCTTGCGGTCAGAGATCGAGGTCCTACTGGCGAAGGACGCGATCGAGCCGGCTCCTCCAGCCGAGATGAAGTCAGGGTTCTACAGTCCCTACTTCATCGTGCCCAAGAAAGGGGGTGGGCTCCGGCCAATCCTGGACCTGCGCGTCCTGAATCGGGCCCTGCACAAGCTCCCGTTCCGGATGTTAACGCAGAAACGCATTTTTCAATGCATCCGTCCCCAGGTTTGGTTTGCAGCGATCGACCTGAAGGACGCGTACTTTCATGTCTCTATACTCCCCCGACACAGACCGTTCCTACGCTTTGCGTTCGAGGGGAAGGCATACCAGTACAAAGTCCTGCCCTTCGGGCTGTCCCTGTCGCCTCGCGTCTTCACGAAGGTCGCGGAGGCAGCCATTGTTCCACTCCGAGAACGCGGCGTTCGCATCCTCAACTATCTCGACGACTGGCTCATTCTCGCCCAGTCTCGGGAGCAGTTGTGCGAACACAGGGACATGGTGCTCAGTCACCTCAGCCAGTTGGGCCTTCGGGTCAACCGAGAGAAGAGCAAGCTCTGTCCTACGCAGAGAATCTCTTACCTCGGTATGGAGCTGGATTCGGTCAGCCAGACTGCACGCCTCACGGAGGAGCGAGTCAGGTCGGTGTTGAACTGCTTGAATATGTTCAAAGGCAGAACAGCGGTCCCACTGAAACTTTTTCAGAGGCTCCTGGGGCATATGGCATCTGTAGCCGCGGTCACGCCGCTCGGATTGCTTCATATGAGACCGCTCCAACACTGGCTTCATGGCCGAGTCCCGAGGTGGGCGTGGCAGAGCGGCCAGTACCGGGTCCCAGTGACTCCTTACTGCCGCCAAACCTTCAGCCCGTGGTCCAACGCTTCGTTTCTCCGGGCCGGGGTGCCCCTAGAACAAGTGTGCAGGCATGCTGTGCTATTCACGGATGCCTCATCCACGGGTTGGGGGGCCACGTACAACGGGCATGCAGTTGCGGGTCTGTGGACGGAACCGCAATTGCATTGGCATATCAATTGCCTCGAGTTGCTAGCAGTACACTTGGCACTGCGCCGCCTCAAGGGGCCCGCTACGTGGCAAGCATGTACTAGTCCGTACGGACAGCACGGTGGCCGTTGCGTACATCAACCGTCAGGGTGGTCTACGCTCCCGTCGCCTGTTCCAACTCGCCCGCCACCTGCTCCTGTGGAGTCAGAAGCATCTGAGGTAACGCTTCGGGCCATGCATGTCCCTGGTGCGCTGAACCAGACAGCCGACGAGCTCTCTCGGCAGCCAGCACCTCCGGGAGAATGGCGACTCCACCCCCAGGCGGTCCAGCTGATATGGGACCAGTTCGGAGCCGCACAGGTAGACCTGTTTGCCTCTCCGGACTCGACCCATTGCCAGTGGTACTATTCCCTGACCAGGGGTACCCTCGGCACAGATGGACTGGCGCACAGCTGGCCCCGGGACCTACGCAAGTATGCGTTTCCCCCAGTGAGCCTTCTTGCACAGACCCTGTGCAAAGTCAGGGAGGACGAGGAGCAGGTCTTGTTAGTTGCGCCGTATTGGCCCAACCGGACCTGGTTCCCAGAACTAACTCTCCTCGCGACAGCCCCTCCTTGGCCCATTCCCCTGAGGAAGGACCTTCTTTCTCAGGGACGGGGCACTCTATGGCACCCGCGTCCAGACCTCTGGAATCTTCATGTCTGGTCCCTGGACGGGACGCGGAGGTTCTAGATGGACTACCACAAGGAGTCGTAGATACCATCTCTTCAGCTAGAGCCCCCTCTACGAGGCGCCTCTATGTACTGAAGTGGAACCTGTTCGTTGAGTGGTGTTCTTCCCGCCAGGAAGACCCCCGAAGGTGTTCGATTGGTGTTGTGCTTTCCTTCCTGCAAGACGGGTTGGAGCGAAGGCTGTCTCCCTCCACCCTCAAAGTGTACGTCGCCGCAATAGCGGCGTATCACGACGCAGTCGAAGGTAAGTCCGTCGGAAGGCACGACCTAATCGTCAGGTTCCTCAGAGGTGCGAGGAGACTAAATCCTCCTCGTCCATCCTCGATACCCTCTTGGGACTTGGCTCTAGTGCTCAGAGCACTTCAGAGCCCTCCCTTCGAGCCGTTGGAGTCCATTGAGATTAAAATCCTGTCAATGAAGACAGTGCTCTTGACTGCTTTGGCCTCGATCAAGAGGGTTGGGGACCTGCACGCACTTTCGGTCAGCGAATCGTGCCTAGAGTTCGGGCCTGGTAACTCTCACGTTGTCCTGAGACCCAGGCCCGGATACGTGCCCAAGGTTCCTACCACTCCCTTCCGGGACCAGGTGGTGAACCTGCAAGCGCTGCCTTCGGAGGAGGCAGACCCAGCCCTGGCTTTGTTGTGTCCGGTCCGCGCTCTTCGCGCTTACGTTGACCGGACCCAAAGCTTTCGGACCTCAGAGCAACTCTTCGTCTGTTACGGAGGCCAGCAGAAGGGAAAGGCTGTCTCCAAGCAGAGGTTAGCCCACTGGATAGTGGATGCTATAGTCTTGGCTTACCAGTCCCAAGACGTGCCTTGCCCGTTCGGTGTAAGAGCACACTCCACTCGGAGTGTTGCTTCTTCCTGGGCGCTGGCTCAAGGCGCCTCGCTGACAGACATTTGTAGAGCTGCGGGCTGGGCGACACCTAACACGTTTGCTAGGTTTTATAGCTTACGTGTAGAGCCGGTATCTTCCCGCATCCTCGCCCCTGGTGGCCAGGAGCGCTAAGTGCCCGTTCTAAGTGTCGGCTTGCAACGCCACTCCCGCCCTCTGGGCCGGATACGTGCGTTTATTTGTCTCCAGTTGTGTTCCCCGGGAAACCGGCTAACCCTGTCGAGCTCCTCCGTCACCCCATGCGGTGTCAGACGTTGCGGACCGTCTGACGCTAGGCCTGCACCCGTATGCTTGTGGAACGTGGTTGTAGGCTGGGTTCCATATGTAGCGGTTCCCTCACGGCAACCCCATATGTGTATTCGTCCACGGTATCAGCTACCCTTCGGGCTAGCTCCGTGTCTTTCCCTCGACAGAGCCCGCTCTGTCGTCTCTGGGCGTGTTCTTTCCCCCCTTCAATTAGGTTGGACCCACCCCAGAGACTGCCATATGTTGCACTACCCTGCCAGGTTAGTCCTTATGTGTATTCCGCCACCACTCCTTCCCTGAAGGACGTGGCCCCGCAGCGTACCTCTTCCGAGAGGGCACGCTTCCCAGCGGTCTATGGTCACTCTAAGTGGGTCTTGCAGAAACAGCAGTGACTGACCTCCCTGCTTGGAGCCCTGACTTCCGTACCATACTAGACGGTCCAGTGCGCTCAAGCAGGACGCTGGAAGGGCCAGCATCCTGGCGTTTTCCAAAGGGATCCCAATTCGTCGGTTCAGTTCTGACGTACGTCGAACGTGACCGACTGAAAGGGAACGTCTCGGTTACGTATGTAACCCTCGTTCCCTGAAGGAGGGAACGGAGACGTACGTCCCGTCGCCAGGAGCTGTGCTTCAGCTAGGAGCCCAGTCACGTATTCGGCTCCTCAGTTGAAAAAAGCATTTGATCTACCATTCCACTTCCTATTTATACCCGCGCTGCGGGGCGGAGCGTGGAATGTGTGGATCACATGCCAATCTCCGATTGGCTCGTTTTTACACACTCGAAGTGGATAGGTCTCTGAGGGCAGATCCCAATTCGTCGGTTCAGTTCTGACGTACGTCTCCGTTCCCTCCTTCAGGGAACGAGGGTTACATACGTAACCGAGACGTTTTTTTGATGATGTATAGCTGGTAATTTTTTTAAGTTTTTTTGATGATGTATAGATGGTCGTTTTTTGATGATGTATAGATGGTCGTTTTTTTGATGATTTATAGATGGTCGTTTTTTGATGATGTATAGATGGTCGTTTTTTGATGATGTATAGATGGTCGTTTTTTTGATGTTTTTTTGATGATGTATAGATGGTCGTTTTTTTTGATGATGTATAGATGGTCGTTTTTTTGATGTTTTTTTGATGATGTATAGATGGTCGTTTTTTGATGATGTATAGATGGTCGTTTTTTTGATGTTTTTTTGATGATGTATAGATGGTCGTTTTTTTTGATGATGTATAGATGGTCGTTTTTTTGATGTTTTTTTGATGATGTATAGATGGTCGTTTTTTTTGATGATGTATAGATGGTCGTTTTTTGATGATGTATAGATGGTCGTTTTTTGATGATGTATAGATGGTCGTTTTTTGATGATGTATAGATGGTCGTTTTTTGACGATGTATAGATGGTCGTTTTTTGACGATGTATAGATGGTCGTTTTTTTATGATGTATAGATGGTCGTTTTTTTGATGTTTTTTTGATGATGTATAGTCGGTTGTTTTTTGATGATGTATAGATGGTCATTTTTTTGATGATGTATAGATGATCGTTTTTTGATGATGTATAGATGGTCGTTTTTTGATGATGTATAGATGGTCGTTTTTTTGATGATGTATAGATGGTCGTTTTTTTGATGATGTATAGATGGTCGTTTTTTGATGATGTATAGATGGTCGTTTTTTTGATTTTTGATGATGTATAGATGGTCATTTTTTTGATGATGTATAGATGGTCGTTTTTTTGATGATGTATAGATGGTCGTTTTTGATGATGTATAGATGGTCGTTTTTTGATGATGTATAGATGGTCGTTTTTTGATGATGTATAGATGGTCGTTTTTTGATGATGTATAGATGGTCGTTTTTGATGATGTATAGATGGTCGTTTTTTGATGATGTATAGATGGTCTTTTTTTGATAATGTATAGATGGTCGTTTTTTTGATGATGTATAGATGGTCGTTTTTTGATGATGTATAGATGGTCGTTTTTTGATGATGTATAGATGGTCGTTTTTTGATGATGTATAGATGGTCGTTTTTTTGATGATGTATAGATGGTCGTTTTTTGATGATGTATAGATGGTCGTTTTTTGATGATGTATAGATGGTCGTCTTTTGATGATGTATAGATGGTCGTTTTTTTATGTTTTTTTGATGATGTATAGATAGTCGTTTTTTGATGATGTATAGATGGTCATTTTTTTATGTTTTTTTGATGATGTATAGATGATCGTTTTTTTTTTGATGATGTATAGATGGTCGTTTTTTTGATGATGTATAGATGGTCGTTTTTTGATGATGTATAGATGGTCGTTTTTTGATGATGTATAGATGGTCGTTTTTTGATTTTTGATGATTTATAGATGGATGTTTTTTGATGATGTATAGATGGTCGTTTTTTTGATGATGTATAGATGGTCGTTTTTTTGATGATGTACAGGTGGTTGTTTTTTTGATGATGTATAGATGGTCGTTTTTTTGATGATGTATAGATGGTTGTTTTTTTGATGATGTATAGGTGGTCGTTTTTTGATGATGTATAGGTGGTCGTCTTTCTGATGATGTATAGATGGTCATTTTTTTGATGATGTATAGATGGTCGTTTTTTGATGATGTATAGATGGTCGTTTTTTTATGTTTTTTTGATGATGTATAGATGGTCGTTTTTTGATGATGTATAGATGGTCGTTTTTGATGATGTATAGATGGTCGTTTTTTTGATTTTTGATGATGTATAGATGGTCATTTTTTTGATGATGTATAGATGGTCGTTTTTGATGATGTATAGATGGTCATTTTTTTGATGATGTATAGATGGTCGTTTTTTTGATGATGTAGAGATGGTCGTTTTTTGATGATGTATAGATGGTCGTTTTTTGATGATGTATAGATGGTCGTTTTTTGATGATGTATAGATGGTCGTTTTTGATGATGTATAGATGGTCGTTTTTGATGATGTATAGATGGTCGTTTTTGATGATGTATAGATGGTCGTTTTTTGATGATGTATAGATGGTCGTTTTCTGATGATGTATAGATGGTCGTTTTCTGATGATGTATAGATGGTGTTTAAGTAAAAATTAATGACAACCACGTCTTTCGAATGGAAATAAATAACAAAAACTTTGGGTGTCTTGTTCCTATTTATTTTCATATAAAAGCAACAAAACTGAACTTACATCCAGTTTAACAGCAACAGTGCACGAGTGTGAATCCCGCTATATCCTTGACTGATCTCTCAATGTCTGATCTATATGAGAAGAGAGAACTGTGCGTCTTGCAGCACTTTTTTTATTCCTCCCTTCACTGCAGCCGCCTATTCTTCCCTTCATTTCAGGCGAGGCACATCTCAATTTTTTGGGGGGTCGACAGCTTATAAAAACTTAGTTCTGTTTTTTTTTATAGCTTGTTTGCTGACACAAACAAGCCTATTGTTTGTGTCAGCAAACAAGCTAAAAAAAAACACAGAACTAAGTTTTTATAAGCTGTCGACCGCCAAAAAATGAGTGTTTAGGAAGACAAAAGTTGATACAGCATACAGGCAATAAGATGTAAAGCTTCAGCAGGAAGAATGGGTCAATTTTGGGACCTCAGTATGCCTACATGTGCAGTGACAATTGTCACTATTAAGTCAAATATCCAAATGTCAGTTTTATATATTATATTTGCTGTCGCTGATCACGTTCCTCTCCAGTGGGTGTAGTTCTCAGTGTAATATAACATGTCGTGCTCTGTCTCAGTTGCCTGTATCCACTTTCGTGTCCTTAAACACTTGTTTTTTTGGGTCAACAGCTCATAAAAACTTCTGAGATTTTGAGTTCTGTGTTTTTTAGCTTGTTTGCCGTTCACCTTGTCAAATATCTAATCTTTTAGACATTGTTCTGTGTTTTGTAATAAGTCAGAAATTACAAGGTGCTACATGCAATACAAAGTCAATGAGAGTGTACTTCAGTGTCTAAACAATTACTTAAACAATTAAACAGTGTCACACACACACACACACACGGCCTGGCCGTGACCCCTGAAGGCTTTTTGAGCCAGGACGTGTAATTATAGTCCCGTCCTCCTCCTGTCAGGCCCTGGCAATAACAGGACAATTTAATTGAACAAGCTGCCTTTTAATCAAGCTCCTCGCACTTCCTGTGGTGACACAGTGTAATGTCACCTACGCTTGTACATTATTATAAAAATGACACTATAATAATAATAATAAAACAGGTTTTATAATGATGTGTAGGCCTATAGGCTATACGTAACACCATGCTAAAACACAGGAAGTGTTCTGGTGTCTATATTAAACTTTAATCATTCTTCAGTTATTAATGAAGCACTTCCAGTCCCTGCTGACCTTCAGAAGAGCTTCTCAAACGTGTGCTTTACGTAATTGTTACGCAAAACAAAATATGGCATGCGTTGTATTCGTGCGTTTCTGAAAGCCTAACGAGATCGACTTAGGTGTAAAAGACTCGTTTGAAATGTTGGAAGGATTGAGGTTTATAATATTTTTGATCATGACCCAGCACAAGTGAAAGCCAGAGCTGTTGTCGAACCTGTAACTAAAAAAGAGAAAGATGTTTACTTGAGTTATAATGTAAGCTGGATTTATCCATTCGAGTGCTCCAGATTGTAGGTGATGAATTGCACTGAGAACAGGATTTAGTGTCCACTCTCTGGATGAGCAGTAAATTAAAACTGTGTACTTAGTGCCCAACACTTTCCACAAAAAAAAGGTCCATCGTGTTACATAAATCCTGCCTGAAGATCAGTCATAACGACACACACACAGGTTTAAATAGCGGGAATGTTAAAGGATGCATAGGCTGGACCAGGTGTTATCATTATGGACACAAACATGTGTTAATAGAGACTGAAGTGTGTGTTGGCAGACGGGGCGGGGCTGGATGTGAAGAGGACAGAATCAGAGCCAACACACACTCATCCATAAACACTGCTGGGCTTCTTCTCACACAGCACCGACCTGGCACTGCACATCACACAGACTAGACCAGACAGCAGGTGCGCACACACACACACACACCGAGACACTCTCACACACAGACACACACACTCACACAGAGACAGAGACAGACACACATAGACACACACACACTGAGACACTCTCACACATAGACCAAATCGCACGCATACACACACACACAAACCAGATCCAGGTCATCTTTCACACCAAAATATAAAACAAGAAATATCAAATATAGTTTAAACTTTAGAAGTCTATTTTAAGTGTGAAGTTTAGACTAATACATATACTTATTAAATGTATAACATTATTTTTTTTGTAATATTTTATTATATAATTTGTTTTAGGAAATCCAGGTCATATTTCACCTCAAAATCTATAGAAAGAAATAAAAGTTAAGTCTAGTTTTCGAAGAATTATGATTTTTGAACTTTGAACTTTTTATATATATATTTATATAGATAGATAGATAGATAGATAGATAGATAGATAGATAGATAGATAGATAGATAGATAGATAGATAGATAGATAGATAGATACGTTTTGTTTTTTATTATGCAGACTTTTAAAAAATACAGTGAATATCTTTTTTTATATATTTAATAAGTAATTTTTTTAAATTGTCATTAATAATACAAAATGTAGTTTAACAAGTATTTTTATTATATCCAAATTTTTTTTTTTTCCAATAGATTCAACAATTCTATAATAAAAATTAGACCTGGTATTAGGGGGAATTAGACCTGGAATTCTTTTCGGTACACTTTAATACAATGCAATTGATGTCACTCAAAGAAAAAAGCATATAATAGTATGACGTAATTTATTTGTTCAGTTTTTAATTTAGATTAATATCCAGTACATACTGTGCGTTTACTCAGGGGTGTTTTTAAATCTTTAAAAACATGCTAGAGCAAGAAACATACTCGCTCATATGAAACATTAAACATTATCATGAGCACAAAGAACAGCATCAGATTTACAGTGAGCAGTGAAGGAAGGCTGTCGTATCGTTTTAGACTTAAGACATGCTGGAGAAAACACGGACCTTTTAAACAGCTAAAGCAATGCAGAACTCGCAGTACACTTCAACAAAACATTCACACGGTCAACCACTGATCTGAGTGAAAAGTGGACATGCACAGAGCAACACGGTGACCTCCAATGAATATATAATCGCCATCACTCCGGTTTCCCAGCACCATAACAGGCCAACCAAAGCACACACACACACTTCTGAGGACCTGGGGCTAAACACACACACTTGGACCCACCCGAGACTTTGGTTTAAGTGTGTAGCGGCCTTTTATTTGGAGTTAACACGGGTTAAAAGGAGGAGGGAAAAACAAGCAAAAATGGGAATGTTGCATTAATAAGTTCATTAATGCTTGTAACTGAGCTGTGTAATAACCGCTTATCTGAAACATATAAAAACACAAGTACATCCCTGTCAAAAATCAGAAAATTATTTGAACTTGTATCGGCTCCATGTTCCCTTTTTGCAGACATTTAGTCAATGTAAACATGTTTAAGACACAGAAAGCTATGCTTGTGGACTAGACAGAGGAAGAGGGGTTAGATACAAAAACTATATAATAGAGCTGTATATTATATCAGTAACAGCAGCTTCTGTAGTGACATTCTGACTCAATGTGCCAAAACACTCCAGTTATTGACTCAAAAAGAAAAAGAGGTGTTTGGCAACTCTCTATACATTTATGACAATCTAAGCAGCATTGCAAAATTAAAGAAATGTATATAACTATAATATGATTATCTAGTTATGCACACATACATTTATACACCTTCAGCTTTATAACGGAATGTTACGCAGAGGAAAAAACACTTCTTTCCCATCGTGAAAGCGGTTTTTCTTAAATAACACGTACAGTAGCACATATCCCGTTCTATCTGAACATAAAGTGCGTGCACAGACACAATGTTAAGAGCTCATTCTGACGCCTGTAGACCTGAAGGATCACCTTTCTGTGCTCTCTCCAGATACAAAGCTCAGATCATCCGGGATCAGCTGCTCGCCTGAGAACGACACACACACACACACAGAATATCATAATGCTGGAATATTATATATAATGAGTAGGTATTTAACACTAAAAACGGAAAACAATTTAAATATCCACAATAAATCAACAAAACAATCAAAAACAATAAAAGCAATGGACTAAGTCTGTTAACAAAAAATGCACTTGAATAAATACCAAAAACAATAAATAAAATGGATAAAAACTGCAACAAATGATTGTGTTTGCATATAAGGAGTGGCACGGTTCACAAAACCCACGGTTCGTTTCGTATCGCGGTTTTAGGGTCACGGTTCTCGGTTCTGTACGGTTCGTGTTGTTTTTTTCTTTTAATGGTTAACACTCCAGAAATACTTCAGCATATGATATATTAAAGCCCCACTTGGCTACTTTTGCTCTCGGGGTCCCCCTACAGTTTGGAAAAAATAATGTCCTCAACTACTGTCGTAAGCTCAGTCATCCTACAACAGGGGATGCCATCGCGCGTGCATTTGTTGACATGACAACCCTGATAGCCCTGAACTGGTGATGCGTGGGTCGTCTCATAACCCGCGGACCCCGTATGTCTATTTAATGGTCGCGGGTGCGCGGCGGGTTGTAAAAATATATACAGTGGTGCGGTGCGGGCCAAATAACTTCATAAAAGCGTCCCGCGGGTCGGTGCAGCACTAACAGTTCCCCTGAACACTGCAAGAGGAGTTCTTCTGGCGTCGCGTGTGAAATGTCTTCATCCCAGGTAACGTTACAGTCAGTGGCTTATGTTTCAGCATGTCATATGAATATAATTTCATGGGTTTTATTTTTTTCAAACGCCAAATAATCACGATGCTCACGTTTACAAGCCAGCGTCATTATAGTAGTCTATTGGTTAGCGTTTTACAGAATCTATATGATACTTCAGTTCAATGTTTGAGTGGTCGGTAATCACCGTAACAAGCAGGACAGCATCGGTCGGGCACGCCTCCTTCAGCTCACGCCGACGAGCAGACGCTGGTCACATTTTGATCCTCGTCCTGCCTTTAATCATATCATTTTTTCATTTCCTCTAATTGCTTTCCTCCAACAAAACCTTTTCTTTCTTATTTGTCTCTGCTGCTTCGGACATGACTATATTATCCGACGAACAAAGTTGGGCTCGCACGTCCGAATGTAAGGAAGTGTGTGTGTTGGTGGAAGTGACGTATATGCCGTAAAGCAGTCGAATTTTGTAGTTCTTTTCTTTTTCTCGGGTTACTACCCGAAACCCGAAGTTTAAAAGTACGATTAAAAACGATACAGACCCCATCAGGCTATGGCAGACGTGTCATTCAACCTATTGTAAGTCGATTTATCATCTCAAGAGTCTTAAAAAATATATTATGAAGGTTGAAAAGTTACCTAGTGCTGCTTTAATCAGCCACAATTTAGGATACAGTATTAAAAAAATTGTTGGTAACACTATTTTAAGGTTCAACTATTATTTAGTTGCTTATTAGCATGCATATTACTAGGATATTGGCTGTTTATTAGTACTTATAAAGCTCATATTAATGCCTTATTCTACATCCCTTAATCCGACCCAATACCTAAACTTAAATGCTACAAAACTTCCTTACTAACTATTAATAAGCAGTAAATTAGGAGTTTATTGAGGCAAAAGTCAGAGTTAATAGTGAATATGTGTTCCCCATACTAAAGAGTTAGCAAATTGTTATATCATGTAGCCTAATCATGCACAAACTGAATTGACCATCTCTGAGGAAAGCAAGATGAGATTTTGAGACAGCGAGAAGGAAGACATATGACATGCTTTTCATTTATTTGGCAAAAAGAGCAGAGTGTGTATTGCTATCTCTACAGGAACTCATGTGCCTTTTTAGCACACAAAGATTGAACTGAAGAATTAACTTGCATTTATCAAACTGCCAACTTCAGTGCCTTGTTTATACTCGACGCATCCGCACGAGCACGGCAAAAATGACGTCAACGCGGAGAGCGCAAGACCCCGTTTCGCTTGGCGGTATGCACTTCAAATTTTGTAACTTTGCGTGCGGCTCCGCAACCAAAGAAGCCACGAGTTCCAGACGAATCTGGCCGAGCATGACGTCTCATCACGCCTCAGTCTGCGTGTCGAGTATAAACCTCCCCAAACTGACGAGGTGCGCGCAGTCAACGAGAGAGTCGAGGAAAACAAACACGCATGCAAATGGAAATTATCAGGGCTGGAAATATTTATTATTTAATATTGATCTGTGATTCGGATCGCCAATGTCAGTTTGACACGCGATCCGAATCATGAATCAATATGCTGATTCATAACCGTTCGAATCTTTATTTGAGGATTGAAAACAAACCCAGAAGAGAAGCCAATGCTGAATAAAGTCGGCGTTTTTGTTATTTTTGGACCCAAATGTATTTCTGATGCTTCAAGAGACTCTAATTAACCCACTGATGTCTCATATGGACTACTGTGATGACGTTTTTATTCCCTTTCTGGACATGAAGAGTATAGTGTGCATACACTTGCATACGTTCTCGGACTAAATATAAAATATCTTAAACTGTGTGTGAAGATGAACGGAGGTCTTACGGGTGTGGAGTGACATTAGGGGGAGGAGTTAATGACAGACATTTCATTCTTGGGGGAACTATCCCTTTAAATAAACACACTTGAGTCAAGTGGTCCAGACTGGTAGTGTGAGTGAAGTGTGAGATATAAACCTGGGCAGGGCAGTGTTCGGGTGTCAAACACAGAGTCTCCAGCCTCCAGGGCCACAGCTTCGTCCTCGTTCTCGTTCTCGGTGTCACAGTCCAGCTCGCTGTCACTGCTCATGCTCGGCAGAACGTGGTGAGGCTGTTTCTGACTGAGCAGACCTGAGGACACACGCAATGCGTTTATATGAACTGCCAGATATCACCATAGATTGTAAAAAAAATATGGACGTAGTGTCCGTGACGTCACCCAAAGGATTCCGATAAGCCGTTCTGAAGCGTAAATTAGAGACGAGCTGGGCGTCGCCATCTTGTGAGCGAGTCATCGCGCGTCACTCCCGGATAACAGAAAATGGGCAAAAGGGCGGGAGGTGGGCGGAGCTTAGGTGACGCAATGACTATCGATGGTGGAAAAGTGACTATCCACCTGTCACTCAAAGTAACCACGCCCTTAATTATGCAGAACTTTAAGGCTTTATATAACGTAAACAAATGAGTTATAAAAAAATTCACCACCCATCACAGTCGTCATGAAGGGAAGAATTAGCCGTACAAAACCACAATTTTTACCAGACTGTAAACGTGTTTTTTTCTGCTGTAAAGAAGTGAATTTTAACATGGGGCTCAATGAGATTCTGCTCCTTCTGGAGCCGGTCTCTAGTGGCCAGTCGATGAACTGCAGTTTAGATTACTTCCGTATTGGCTTCAAGAGAGATCACGCAAGGTTGCTGCCTGGACATCACGTTTTTCTGTATTAGTTGCGCTTCATTTCCTTTGCAATCAAGCATCAGATAAGGGAGTGTTGCTCAAGAGCCTCCTGACAGTAACCTCGGGCCTCGGAGTGTGATTAAATCATGAGAACACGTCCAATTTTAATGTGCAGTTGAATGACAGAGCGTTCCTTCACAGTGTGTGCAATGACTCACTGATGCAACACAAGTGTTTTTGCGAGCATATCTTCATGTCTCACCTTCATCAGGGCGTGAGGAGGAAGACGACGAAGGCTCAGCCAGTGACAGCAGTGACTGATGGATTTCAGCCACACTCTCTTGATCACAGTTCAGAGAGCTGTCCGTCAGCAGGCCAGGCCTGAGGGATACGCTCTTATTAGCATGGTTAAAAAAAACACTGTGTATCATGTAGTTTCATGTCAAACAAAAAAGAAAAGTAAACATTTTTTTAAATGAAGACACTAAACCAATGCGGAAGAGGATGAGGGCCAAGCAATCATAAAAAATAAAACCATTTTCAGATTAAAGTCATTATAATGCATGACTAAACTTATTACATTTTGAGAAAAGTCTAAATAAAATTTGAAGAATAACTCAGAGAGTAAAAATCATAAAATTGTCAAGAAACTCAATTTCGAGAAAAAAAGTAAATAAAATGTTGAGAAAAATCCAATTAAGAGAAAGTTGAAAAATGTTTTTCAAAAATAGCTGTTTCGAAATTGAGAAAGAAGTCTAATCAAATTTTATCCTCAACATTTTATTGTCATTGTGTAAAGAAAAAATTCATAAAAAATTGTTGAAATAAAATGTTGAGAATAAAATTTGAAGTATAAAGTCATTGTGTTTTGAGGAAAACATTTTTTTTTTTTAACTTGAAAAAAAAGTAAATAAAATGTTGAGAATAAAATTTGAAGTATAAAGTCATTGTGTTTTGAGGAAAACATTTTTTTTTTTTAACTTGAAAAAAAAGTAAATAAAATGTTGAGAATACAAATCTAATTATGAGAATAAAGTTGTGTTGAGAAAATGTTTTTTGAAAATAAAGTAATCTTTCGAAATTTCGAGAAGTCTAAAAATCTTGAGAATAAAATTTGAAGAATAAAGTAATTGTGTTTTGAGAATAAAATCGTGTTGAGAAAAAAAATCGAAATGTTTAGGTGGAAAAAAGCAAATAAAATGTTGAGAAAAAAAAATCAAATGAGAATTAAGTTGTTAAGAGAAAAAAAATGTTTTTCCCTAATCCTCTTCCGTAAAGCCAAAACCCCTCAACAACAAAAAAACAAAACAGGCATGCTGAAAGTTATTCAATGTCAACTTATTTCACAAACCAGTTTGTGTCACTTTACCTAACTATTCTGTGGGGGAAAAAAATGTTTTTTTCTTCAAATGAATACAAAGACCATCCACTTATTTATACCATCAGAAGAGAGCAGATTACGATCATGCTAATAATGACAAAGAGCTCCATTATAGCTCCAGCTGGTGCTAGTCCAGAGCCAGAGCCTCGTTTCAAATCGGTTCTTTGTGTTTCCACACCCAAAGCACCAGCTCCGAGCCAGAAAAAGTGGTTCTTAAGTAGCACCAAAACATTGCTGGGCTAGAAGTAAGAACCGATTACGTCAGGCGCTGGGGGCGGAGTCAACAAGATGAACACAAACTTGAGATCCGCCATTTTTTAAATAGCAGCTGATGGAGCTAAAAGCTGCTGCTCGTTTGTTATCACGTCTATACAAATTACTGCAAACTGCATGAATGCGTTGGATTCGCTGTGTTTTGATGCCGATGAGTTATGTCGTAAAGCCATGTGAATCAATAGTAACGCAACGTTCGCCATTGTTAATGGAAGGCTTGTTCGAGATCCATCGGTGCTGTGCCGACTGATTGCCGTATAACAACGAGTCTAGCAAGAGCATATGACTCCTTATGCTTTTGAATCACTGATGCAGTTTTTTTCTGTCATTCTGTCGGTCTGCGTAGCATCGATGCATTAGAAAATGCCTGGTGTGTGTGTGTGTGTGTGTGTGTGTGTTGGCATGTTTTTGTGACATATGAGGACACAAATATGTATGACATGGTTATGACATAGATAGTACAAGGAGAGGGTGAAATATGAGGACATTGGCCATGTCCCCACTTTTCAAAACGCGTATAAATCATACAGGAGGAGTAAAAATGCAGAATGTTTCCTGTGTTGGGTAGGTTTAGGGGCAGGGGCAGTGTAAGGGGATATAAATATGGTTTGTACAGTATACTAGGCCAATGGAATGTCCCCATATGTCACAAAAACAAACGTTTGTGTGCGTGTGCGTTTCCCACTGCTTCGCTAGCGTTGCTGAGAAAGATGAGACGTATACAGTGACGTAAGACCTGGCTCTGTTGTGGCTCTCAGCATGTGGAAAAGCAAACCGTTCTTAAAAGGCTTGTCAGTCGAACCAACTCCAAACTGACACTAGCACTGGCTCTGAACTAGCACCCGGTTCATCAGCATATACATGTCTATTCTAGATATAAAAATGAATGCAAACTCAGAGTTACAGGCTGATGCTGATGCTTATGCTGGAGTAGTACATTACCCGGCGGCTGGAGTCCTGCGCTGTTTAGTGGCGGGCGCAGACGCTCCATTGAGAGCGGTGATGCCGAACAGGTCTGAAGCCGAAGCTCCGTACAGAAGCTCCTCGTGTTTGGAGCCAGAGGGTTTATCAGAGGAAGACGAGCTGCTTCCCAGCGAGGGAGGAGAACTCTGCACACTGCGTGCTTTCAGGGAGCCTGCAAAACACAGATAATGTCAGACCATCTGAATACGCCCTGGGTGAGTTTCCCAGAAGTCTCTTTGCTTTGCCCCAAATTACTCTTTTCAGATTATTCCTAGTTTTTGTGGCTTCTAGAGATGGGCAAAACGACATTTTCATAATCAACTAGGTTGAGCTTTATCTGAACGTCTAGTTTAGTAGTCAGTCGCTGTAAAATTAGGCCTCTTAAAGTGCCCCTATTATGTTGTTTTTCAATACACCCTCTCATGCAGTGTGTAATATCACTGTTTGTGAAGGTAAACGTTCAAAAGTTGAAAGTCTCCAAAAAGGAATAATCGACTCTTAATTGCCTAAACGAGTCGTTTGTGTCGAATTCGGTTCTACATCACTAGAAAACACATTTGCATTATGCCCGCCTATGTTGTACAGCGTCCGCCCATGAACTTGCTCGAGTAGTCCTTGTGATGGAGGTTCGGGTTAAATAACTAGCTCTTCAATGTTTCGTCATCGGACTCACGCTCGGATTGATATGGTCAAAGTGACGCCATCGTTTCGGTCTTTACAGTGTGTGTGATCGCTGAGCTTTAGGAAGCCTCCGGGGCTGAAGTCCAGTTATGTTAATGAGCTGTACACGGTAGACCAATCACAACAGACTGGGCCGTCTGGCCAATCAGAGCAGAGTAGCTCATGGAAAGGGATTTAGAGAGAATGATTAATCCGTTGATTTATCAATGATTCATCACTGAAAATTGTGGTGATGTGCAATGTGTATTATGAGAAAATCAAAGTGTTTTTGACTTTTGATGCATCTTGTAGGAGATGCCAAAATAGCATAATAGGGGTACTTTTCCTCACTAGACAAACTAGTCAGATGGATAATAACTGCTCTACCATGTTGTCTGTTTCCCATTTAATTTCAATATTTATGAGATAACAGTGTAGTGTACAAACCATCCAAGGACGAGGGTCCCTCTCTGGGACACAACGCAGGTTGAGTCGGGGACTCTCGCCCTGCTCCTCTCAGCTCCTTCTCCCCAGCATCCACAGTCCGGCGCAGGGACAGTCCAGCCAGCGCTCCCACACTCTCCTGCTTAGGAGAACCAGCTTTCTTCACTCCTAAAACAAAGACCAGAACAAAGCCAGGCTGAATCTACAATATACACTACTGTTCAAAAGTTTGGGCTCTGTGAGATGTTACTATATTTTTGTCTCGTATGCTCATAAGGGCTGCTTTAGAAATACTATTAAAAAAGGTTGAGACATTCACTGGTGTTCCCGGGGGTGAACTCTTTTGCATTTGAAGATCAAGGTAAGTTGTACTTAATTTGTCTTCCGGGAAGCTTGTGAGTATCTTCTGATGCTTCTGAAGGGGAGGACTAAATTGACATCCTGTTCAAAAGTGTTCACCCCTGGCTCTTAATGCGTCGTGTTTCATCTGGAGCATCAGTGAATGTCTCAACCTTTTTTAATAGCTGTATTAGAGTCCCTCAATCGTCCTCAGATCTCAGAATGACACATGGTGCGTTCAAGTCATATCGTAAAGATCGTATCGGATCGAATTTATGAGTTGAACGCACATGAACGCCACCACAAAGTCGGAAATAGCAGTGGGAAGTTCGGGATTTTCTTTAAGCCCCGATCTGTCCGAGTTGGGGGCGTGTCAGTGAGAAACATGGCAGATCAAGGGATGCAACGTCTGTAGTTGAATATAACGGGTATTTAGCAGTGACAATGTTAGGCTGTCATTTACAACAAAGTAACAAAGTAAGCTAGCATTGTATTGTAACAATTAGCCTAATATATTAGGCAACATGGGGGAGAGGACGCTGGCGTTGTCTGTTCGCCGCTTCTCCACCCACAAATCATGTTAATGTACTATTAGATTTAGATTTTATTTTATTTACTTATGTTTGTGACTAGTCTAACAGTCAGAGCTACAATTGGGACTGTTGCTGATTGCTGGCAGCCACTGAGAGGACGTTGTTCGTCGTTTCGCCGTTTTCCACCGCTTCTCTGATGTTTATGTTTGAATTGCTGCGGTTGGTTCTGGTTTGAAGGACATTTGATGTTTCTCGCCGTGACTGCTCACTGGTGGTCTCCCTCGGGCTTGAGCTGCATGGTGGCTGAAGTTTGCACCGGGCTAGCGTCATCCGGGCCATCGTCATCGGGGTCCGGCATGATGTTGGGATGTTCCGCTTCTCGGCTGCGCCGCTGTTCCGTCCTGCATTGCGGCTGTGGAGCGGCTTGGACTTCTGCGCCGACCCTCGGTGTGTCCACAGAAGTGCCCGTAAAAATGTTCTGCCTCATCGTTTGAATCGTCATGAAGACCCATCATCTGGTCTTCAGCTGTCGTGCCTCGGCGATGTCATCAGGACACTGCCGCTGGGAGAAATCTGAAACATGGAGTGGACCACAGCGTGCTGCGGAGCTAACAGAGACTTCCACCATCAGCTGTTTTCTGTTCACCATCAGCTCTGTTTCTGTTCACCATCAGCTCTGTTTCTGTTCACCATTAGCTCTGTTTCTGTTCACCATCAGCTCTGTTTCTGTTCACCATCAGCTCTGTTTCTGTTCACCATCAGCTCTGTTTCTGTTCACCATCAGCTCTGTTTATTCATTTTTTGTTGTTATTTTCCCCCCCTTTGTTGCACTTTGAGATTCTTCGGAAAAGTGCATTATAAATAAAATCTATTATTATTATTATTATTATTATTATATAACGATACCGTTTACAGTGGCTTTCATAGATTAATGAAAAAAGTAAAAGATTAAAACTCACCTGATGCACATTATTTATTTTATAAAAGCAGAGTTAACAAACCTTGCTGTATTTTTGTGAAATTCATTAAAAGGTACACCGCCATCTTGCTCCGACAAAAGAGACTTGAATGCAAATTATGACGTAAACTAGACTTTACGTAACTAGACTTCTCACCTCATAAATACAAACATACCAGGAGATCTTGAACGCACCAACAGTCACTGCTGGAAAGGGCTCACACTCTCTCACTCTCTCACTCACACACTCTCTCACACACACACTCACACTCACACACACTCTCTCACACACACACTCACACTCACACACACTCTCTCACACACACACTCACACTCACACACACTCTCTCACACACACACTCACACTCACACACACTCTCTCACACACACACTCACACTCACACACACTCTCTCGCACACTCTCACATCAAGATTATAAAGTCACTGCTGGAAAGAGTTCAAATATACAGAAGATGCTTTCAGGACCTGAAGGATTTTCCTGAAGAGCACGGGTCAGTTTAACTGATCAGGACAAACAAGAGACTCAAGACCAACATCACAAAACACACACACAGCCATGGTTCATCAGGGAACGACACACACGTGGATTATCAGGGAACGACACACACGATTAAGAATCAAGGGTTCATAAACTTTTAATTCAGCTGTTTTTTGTCTTGTGGACTATATGCGAACATCTTTTAGGTAAATATATATTATTCAGGACAGGACTAAATAATAAATAGCATGCATTTTGTATGATCTCTCTTATGTTCTCTCAAAGATTCTGCAATGGGTTCTCAAACATTTTCTAGCAACTGAAAATCATTTTGCATACAAATCCATACAATTCTAATCTAAGATCAAAAAGTGGTTATTTTACATGTCATCTACCCATAAATGTAAGAGGAATAACTAGCTCACTTCCCGAATCCCAGAATCCTCTCCCAATCCCGACCTTCTCTCTCCCACTTTGCTTATACTGACCTCTCTCCAATCGCACTGTCTAAACCAGGGGTGTCCAGCCCTAGTCCTGGAGGGCTACCACCCTGCAGATTTAAGGTCCAACCCTAATCAAACACACCTGAACCAGCTAATCTTTAGGTGTGTTCGACATCGGCTAAGGCTGGATGCATCCGATTGGCAAGAGTAGCCGCGTGCGCAGGCAGGGAGGAGCTGCAAACGGAAACGCAAGTGACGCTTGCGCTGTGTTTGCAAACTTTATCACAGCTAAAGTTACCTGTCTCTTGCGTGATACCCAAAATTTTGAATATTCCCATCTAATATGATTTATGACCTGCAAGGTTGCCAAAATAATAATTATACACTGTTTAATAATAGACCAGAGGAGAACTGGCACCCCGACTGAGTCTGGTTTCTTTTTCTCCATCATGCCCTGATGGAGTTTTGGTTCCTTGCCACTGTCGCCTTTGGCTTGGCTTGCTCAGGTGGGGACACTAAAATTATGATCCAAGTTATTTAACTAAATATACAAATAAAATTAATTAATTAGGTCATATTTAATTATATAAACTATCCAAATCAAACTAGCCAAATCAAATCGACATTTTCATTCAATACTGTATGTACTGCTTAATAAAGCGTCTATATGGACAAGATTTAAGTTCAACATATAAACCTACACTATCAATGAAGTGTTGTCAACGTTTTTTTTTAGTTTTAGTTTTGATAAACATGACAATATAACATCGCGACTACATTAAAAGAGGTTTTACTGTTATAAATAAATGATTTGTGAGCATTAATGTAACATATGGTTTTAGAATAAACACGAAACGCACGTGATCGCTGTCATGCGGTGAATCCGGCCAATCCTGGATCAGCTCTTGAGAATCTGCACCGGCTAGTGTCGAATCGCTCTAGCGGTACTTTGTTGACATACGTCAGTCACATGGCATCGACGCTGCCTCAAGTCGGACAAAATTTCGAACAGGCATGCCCTGCTTGAAGTCAGCCGCCGATCGGTCTGCGCATCACTGGGTGAAGTCGAACAAGCCTATAGTGTTCAGGGCTGCTTGATAATTACAGACAGGTGTGTTGGAGCAGGGTCAGAACTAAAATCCTCCAGGACCACGCCTGGTCTAAAGGCTTCAACATACTCCGCGAGAACAGAGAAAAACGTTCTTGCTCTCAGGGATGCGAGAACAACGTGACGTCATTTTGTTCTCAGCCCTGGTTTGGGAGTTCTCGCAGCTTGTTCTCGACACATCGCCTGAGCAGAACTTTTTTCTCACGGGTGTCCGAGAACTATCGTGTGATTGGTCAGACATTTAAAGTGGGCGTGGCTAATGCGGAAAAACGCAGACGATCGGCAACTGCTTTTCTGGTGAAGTATGGAATGTACTGGCAGAACAAACTTTGTTCTTGTTCTTGCCACCTCGAGAAAACGAGAAACATTTCTTTGTTCTTGCAAAGTATGTCCCAAGCTTAAACCAAAGCAAAAATACCAAAAATAAAAAGGCTTTGAGGCATACCACTGCGAGAGTGTCGTGATGAGACGGGCGCTTTGAAGATGTCCATGGAGGGGCCGTGCTCGTGGTCCGAGGCTCGACCGGCTCCACTGCGAGCTTCCAGCTGCCCTTTCACATCTGACATCTTACTGCGCACTTCTGCCATCTGAGCCTTCAGTCTGATCAGGACCCCTGAGTCCGGGGCTGACCGACGCACTGCCTGAGGGCGACGCTCACGCTCCTTACGAGAAGGCACCGCAGCAGCTGTCAATTAAACATGTTTAAATGAGTCATGAATCATACTGACTTTAGGTGCTACAGCCACTTTAGAGCTTTATTTAGTTAAAGGGTTAGTTCACCCAAAAATGTAAATTCTGTCATTAATTCCTCATGTTGTTGGACAGCCGTCAGGCCTCCGTTCATCTTCACACACAGATGAAGATATTAGTGTTGAAATCCGATGGCTCAGAAAGGCCTTCATTGACACCAATGCCATTTCCTCTCTCAAGACCCATAAAGGCACTAAAGACGTCGTTACAAAGCCCATCTCACTACAGCGGCTCTACAATCATTTTATGAAGTGACGGGAATAGTTTTTGTGTGCAAAAAAAAACTAAATAATGACTTTTATAGTGATGGGCCGATTTCAAAACAGTTTTGAACCATTATGAATCAGTGAATTGATTCATGATTTGGATTGCATGTCAAACTGCCAAACTACTGAAATCACGTGACATTGGCGATCTGAATCATGAATCAATACGCTGATTCATAACGGTTCAAAACTGTTTTGCAATTGGCCATCACTATACAAGTCATTATTTAGTTTTTTTCGTCTGAAGATGAACGGAGGTCTGACGGGTGTCCAACCACATGAGGAATTAATGACAGAATTTTCATTTTTGGGTGAACTAACCCTTTAATATTTTGATGACATGATTGACACCTTGGCTCTGGAGGAGAGAGGTAGGGGGGCGGGGCTGCATCCCCCACAGGGACTCCACATGGCTGCGGTCCTTCAGGTCCAAGAGTTGGATGAGGATGACCGGGTCGATCTCCAGGAGGCTGGCTGAACTTGCACCGGCCCCACGCCTTGAACCCCGGGCACCGGCACCAGAATCTCCTGACCAGCAGGGGGAGACAGTTAGTACAGAACTTAGAGTACCATTAAGACCAAAGTATACAAAGTATTCACGCACAGTCCGTGTGATGTAGGCTGCGTCCGAAAACCTAGACAGCTGACTCGTTGCCTTATCAGGCAATGGCTTATAAGGCAGCGTTTTGTGCATAAAGGCACCTCACAAAACTAATTTCGGACAGACTTCTAAGGCAGTGTAACAGTTTAATGATCTACAGCAAAATAGAGCGAGCTTTGGTGAGAACTAAACACATATTTAATTACTACATTAGTCATTTCTCGTTAGAAATGACATCAGAAGTGGATTATATTGGTAAAAAACATACATTTACACAGAAACTGACAAACGCAACTTTCGGATTCCATCTTTTTCCCCCAGCTCAACTGTCACTGAATGGAAAGCAGAGGATTGTGGAATATCAAAGGCAGCAAAGGATACATGTATGCTGCCTTCAAAACCCGATCAGATGAAGGTCTCTCAGGAAACAGGAAGTGAAGCTAACATTAAATTCAGACGTGGATTGATGCCTTTCATGCTTCGAATGTGTCCTCCGAAGACAGCATTTTCCAGGTTTCGGACGCAGCCGTAATATGAGTCATCAGGAGGGGCGCCGTCCACATGCAGCCGAATTTTTGTGACAATGCAACTGACTGAAGCACTTGAAAACAAAATCCACTAGCAAGGCTCGACAAATGTGTGTGCGGATAAACAATCCCTGCAATCAGCTTTCTTAAAATCATAAAAAGTCTTAACACTTTAGTATGGGGCAGGGGTTTTCAAACTGGGGGTCCTCCAGAAGGTTCAAAGGGGTCCCCAGAAAAACTTCAGATAATTAAAAGACAAAGCAAAAATGGATTAAGACTACCGAACAATATAACCGTTTAATTTCTAAACTTTTCTCACCTTGTTTGCCTTATACATACCTTTCAGAATTGTATGTGTTTTCTTTGTATCTTGCTAGTGAATTTCTCTCACTATAGTGCCCTTTATCTCGCTCACTGGGTGTGTAGAGCAGAATTCCTAATGCGGTACACAAGCTGCTTACCGGTACATACATTTATTGTGAAAGTTGCTTATACAAGTAATTTTAATTGAACCCTGTCTTCAGGTTTATACATCCAACATTAAGTATATCCAATTTAAATTTGGAAACAGTGTTGTATTTAAAATGTCACACAAGTCACTCAAAAGATAATTAGCAAATGACAACAAACCAACAATCCAATCAATTCCCGATGGACAAAATAAAGTCTTGTCCTCGATTTTCTTTCATTTGAGAAGCCATTTTTCACTCAAAAGATGATTGCCACTTCTGTTTCAGGCCAACTTTAACAGCCGAGTCAACTCTAAAAACATTATAGTTCTAGTTAAAAGTTTATTTTTAGGGAGTTAAGTCGTGAACACGAACAGTCTTCCAGCAGAAGCTCTAACAGCGTATTAAACCGCAGATTCTGCAGTAAATCCTCAAAGGCTGATATGGTAATTTGGCTCGGTTACATCACTACAACTGATTAACAGTGTGTCGCAGTGGATGACACTTCAAAGCCAAGTGTTTCAACACACCAGATTGCCATATGCATGACACTCGCTTTTCATTAGAGAAACGGCACTATTAGCATCAGTGAGGGCGCATGGACGGAGAAAATCTGGTTCACCTGTTGCCCCGGCAACATCGTCGGGTAATTCACCTTCCTCGAGGTCAAGATTCCCGCTGTACTCCACGTCGTTCTCACCAGACCTACAACAGACGGAAACATTCCACACTTGTATTATTTCTACTAGTGGAGTGTAAACACATATATAATGCATACCCAGATCAGCTCTAATATTTGGCGTATATGTGGAAAGGTTTTAAATGATTTGTTGGATGTCAATGGAGCTGAATGTGGCGTGCCGGGCAGTATGTCCCCAGTATCGCCACATGATTTGAATAGACCTGGATTCATTTGCGTGGCTCCCCCTGTTAATAGTGAGAAGTGGTACGGTCTGAAATAAGCTTCTCCACAGGGGGTGATGGCTGCTCCAACTTACTGCTGAATATGTATGTATGTGTGTGTGTGTGTGTGTGTGTGTGTTAGGGTAACACATGCACTATTGTCTCAGGCTCAACCATGTAATGACTCAGTCCTCTCCAGCGGTTCTTTGCACTGATCCACTACAGTATTTATAGAAGTGGAGAGCCTCGACTCCACACGGATATGACAAACAAATGTTTGCTTGCTCTACTTGTATGTGCACTGGCCACACCAATTGAATTTGTTTTAAATTAAAAATAATTACACATTGAGAAAAATATTAATACAATTAAAATAAATCCTCCTTCAATTTGAAAAAAATTATAGCTGAAAATTTAGTATAAATGTAAATCAAATGTAAAATCACATCGGTTGGTCATCAAAATGACCAACCGCCTACTAAACGGTCAACCACTGCGCTAAAACAAGGATGTATGTACAATAGCAGGTATTTGCGGCTTTAAAGGGTCATAACACAGTTTGTGCCAGTCTGGTGTTAATCTTGAGTATCTGTAGAGTAGTGTTGATCCTTCATATCTCACAAGAGTCTTTAGTTTATCAGATTTATAAAAGACAGATACACTGAACCGATTCTTGCTGAAAACAGCTGAGCTCGTGGAGGAGTGCACTGGGCGGAGCTAAAGACACACACACACACACACATGTTGGTGTTGTTCACATTATATGCACTCATGCATCGATTGCCAACAAAACACAAACATTTGATGCAGTTTCTCTCACCGCCTGCGGCTCCCGTAAACCGAATCAAGCTCGTTGATAGACACGCTCTTGCTCTGGATGGTGTGTGTGTGTGTGTGTGTGTGTGTGTATCTGTGTGTGTGCGCGCTCATCCGGGTGCCCATACAAGGAATTCCGGCCTTTATGATGTCATACAGGGCCATACTGGGAAGAAAAAAAACTTTCAGAAACTTGTTTGAATCCTGAAGGCAGGGATGGATTGGCAAAAAAAACAACAACAACAAAAAAAACTGAGGAAGACTTGTCGGCCTACTAGCCAGTTTGTAATTGGTCCCTGGATTTCAAAATCAAATTGCGGCAGAATGGCTACCAGAAAACGTAAGGAGAAAGGTGAATTGTAATAAGTTAACGAAAAGATGGCCAAGTACAGTGTAGTACATAGTACACCATAGTACAGTGTCTGTTGCGCACGGCTAGGGGCGAATGGCCGGATGATGGGCCTATTTGGGAGAAAGTTTTTCATTTGATGGAAAAATCACATCAAATGAAAAAATATGCAGCCTCAAGAGGTGACAGGAAATGCATTTGATATGATAATATCAGGTGTAAACAGGTCCTAACCTCATAATTCCCCCTCTCCCCTACTTTATCCTGAGGAAGTGGGCTTCCCAACATCCGGGTAACAGTTAGTGCATGGGCACCTTTACAAAACACACACAAAACACTCGAGCAAATGGAGTCAAAGGTGTGAGAGAATGTGCGTGGGCCTGAGAACAAAAGTGCACATGTGTGTGTGTGCACAGAGACTGAGAGAACGAGCATTTGTAAGCAGGAGGTAGAGGCTCTGATGACTCACTCGTCTCATCTGGTTGGAACAGTGTGTGTGTGTGTGTGTGTGTGTGTGTGTGTGTGTGTGTGTGTGTGTGTGTGTGTGTGTGTGTGTGTGTGTGTGTGTTCGAGAGCCGTATGAGCGGGCGGTAGCATGAGCAGAAACATGTGCGGTTCTGACTCCAACACCTCACTACAGAAACACGAGCACTCTCACAGAGCCTACACAAGTCAAAGCTGCCAATAGTGCTCATTTTCCCACATCGTGATAGGACAGGACAGAAAGAACAGCTCTTCAGAGCTGGTTAAACACAGAGTACGAAGTGCTGCCTGTCACAAATGCGGTAGCAGCCCTAATTAAACTGTTTTCCAGCCATGGGGAGGGTACAGCTGTTACCCTGTGGCACACAAAGCACCATCCCTTATGCAATAATCTTAGTACACTAGTAATTTACCACACCATGAGGATGTAAATTAAATGATGAGTACTGCTTTAAGGGAAACCGCTATTAGAGCTGATCACGATTTTGCCAGAAACACTTTAATAGATCTACTTGATCTACATCACAGTTGAAGCTTGAGGCTTTCTTTAAGTGCTGCTTTCCATCAACTACTATAAAATGAAATAATTCTGACTCTAACCATCTAATTGGATCAGCCATATATAAAGCTCAGAAGCAAAGGTAGTCCAAGGCACTCGATGGGTGTGTTGAAAAAGTTTAAAAGCCTTTATTTTTTCATGCCATAAACATTAAAAAAATTGGTGACAGGTAGACCTACGCTTTGCGGCTTTACATGCCTTCGTCATGGTGTATATATAAAGCTGCATATATAAAGTTGTTCACTGATCAGTTATATTTTTCTCATATTTCGAGTTCATTTATAAAAATAAAAAAATCTCCATTAATTTGGAGATTAATTATAAAATTATAAAATATATTAAAAACTTAAGTGTTTAAATTGCAATAAAAAAAAAAATCACAGATAATTTTATTAATCTAGTTAATTTAATAAAATTCACAGCACTAATAATAATAATAACACCTGATTTTAACTGGGTTAAAAGAAATAACCATTTGGTGGTGGTTGAGGAGATTCCCCCCCTTCTATATGTAAAACGTAACTAATTAATTATTATTATTTAAGAGTTCAGCCAAAAATGTTAAAATCCTGTCATTATTTAATCATCTTTATGCTTCAGTTTCTTTTTGTTTAAATAAAAATCTTCAAAAAGAATCTCCAAGCCACACCTTAATATAACAGAAAATTAATGGAGATTGTCAAGTCCAAAAAAGAAATAAAAAAGGAACATAAAATGGTCGATATGACTTTCAATGCACTATAATACAAGACTTCTGTAGTCATCTTTGAGCAGTTTAAAGAACGAAATACTGCTATGTTGTTTCCAAATAGTAAGAAAATACTTTTATTTTGTGATTTCACTTTAACGAATAGTGTGTGTCTGTGCACGAACCACTGTCACTTACAACAGCGAGAACGAGCACTCGGGATAATTTCTGCTCCAGACCACTATTTAAAGGGATAGTTGACCCAAAAATGAGCCTGTGATGTTTATCCGCTGACCCCCAGGGCGTCCGAGATGTAGGTGTGTTTGTTTCTTCAGGAGAACACAAATGAAGATTTTTAACTCAACCGTTGCTCGGATAATGCATGTCAATGGGGTGTATTTCTATGAGAGTAAAACACACACAGACATACGAATCCATATCTTTTGCCGGTCTTTTTAACCTTATTCGATGAAAGTAATGGTGCTGGGAATACTAGATGAGATTCGCCTGATATGAGGTTAAAAAATAACAAATACGGTTGGGTTTCTCGCAGAGTGTCTCCACAAGCCACAGGGTTTATTATGGATTCGTATGTCTGTGTGTTTTTTACTCTCATAGAAATACACCCCATTGACATGCATTATACGAGCAACGGTTGAGTTAAAAATCTTCATTTGTGTTCTCCTGAAGAAACAAACACACCTACATCTGGGACGCCCTGGGGGTCAGCAGATAAACATCACAGGCTCATTTTTGGGTCAACTATCCCTTTAAGACAAACCAGTGAAACTAATACTCTGCTAGTCAACTAGAGAGATTTAATTTGCTATATATATCTGTACTAAGAAATGTTTCAAAAAGTCACTTTTTTTCAATGACATATCAGATTTATTTCCACATATGAATGAGGCCTGAAACCAGAGGTGGACAAAGTACACAACTCTATTACTTGAGTAAAAGCACAACTAGTTAAATATTACTCCGTTACAAGTGAAAGTTGTAAAAATAGATTTTTACTGAAGTAAAAGTACAGAAGTATTTGTTTTCAAAAGTACTTCAGTATCAAAGTAAATTTCCTTTTTTATGCCATTGCATTATTTTATTATTTTTGTATAAATGCACATTATGCCATCATGGTTTAAGTCATTTAGTGATGCTCCATCTGACACACTAGCATACGACTAACTTAAACTCATTTAAATACTTGTAGAAAAGTTACAAAGCTCTTTATAAAGCTGATGTGACTTTAAGGCCGAATGCACGGATCCAATACACTAATACACATCTGATATTCTCCCAACTTTCCTCTTCTCTTTCTCCCAGATGTTTATATTTTTAATATTTTATAAGACATGCACCAAGTGTATGCCAACTAAACAAATCTTGATTTGTTTTTAAACTGAAACATACTTTCAAAGTATGCCTATGGGTACACACACTTTTGCCTAAGAACCGTCTTCTTCCATTTTGCTATGAACTGATCATTGTTCAAAAAAAGTTGGGGAAATGTATATCACCCTATAAGAGTGATTCCTGACAGACTGTCTGAAACAACAACAACAAAAAACCTTTTAGAGAAGAAAAAAATCATCCTCCGACTTTCAGAGCTGCTGCAGAAACGACTTTCGCCATAGATAGAAATGTAGAGGAGTAAAAAGTACGATATTTGTCGATAAATGTACTGAAGTAAAAGTATCCAGAAAAAATTATACTCCAGTAAAGCACAGATACTCAAAAAGTGTACTTAAGTACGGTACTCAAGTAAATGTACTTAGTTACTGTCCACCTCTGCCTGAAACCGATCTGAGAATGTCAGAATCCATGCGCTTTTTTCCTGCTTACATGTTCGTGGGTCATATCCGATCTTTGCCACATGGGAGGAAGAATAAAAACAAACAATCGGAATTGGGTCACTTGAAATATGCAGTGCAAATAAGGCCTAAATGTCAAGGGGTTGTGCTTCAGTAAATCAAGTACATACATGGTCTCTTCATCAATGTCATTCTCCTCCGTGTTACTGGTGGCCGTGGAGCTCCCAGAGGTGCTACTGCCATCCAGAGGATTGACATCTTCATCTCCAGTTAGACAGTCCACCTCCAGATCCCCGTCTGACAACTCCTAACATTGCATCAACACATCAAACTGATCATAATGCATGTAATACAACATCAAATAGCTCCAAGCATGAAAATTATTCAAATGATCTGGCTGTAAGGGCTGCGGGATCACTACATTACATTTGTATGTATGCTTGTTTTCTTTAGAGATCACAGTGAGTGTCATTTTTGAATGTTATATGCCTAAAAGAACATGTATTATGATGATGATGATGATGAGGATGAGGATGATGATGATGCAAGAGAATCAAAGATTTCACTGCAAAAAAATGCTTTTCTTACTTAGTATTTTTGTCTTGTTTCTAGTTCAAACATCTAAAAATTCTTAAAACAAAAAGTATTAAATAGACAAGCAAAAGTAATTGTCTACTTTTGGGAAAAAGTAACTCAAAATTAAGAGAGTTTTTGCTTAAAACAGGCTAAATAATCTGCCAGCAGGGTAAGAAAAATAATCTTAAAACAAGATTATTTTGCTTACCCCACTGGCAGATTATTTTGCTTACCCCACTGGCAGATTATTTTGCTTATTTTAAGCAAAAACTCTCTTAATTTCGAGTTACTTTTCCCCAAAACAAGACAATAATTTTTACTTGTCTAGTAAATGTTTCTTAATGTAAGAATCTTTAGGTATTTTGACTAGAAACAAGACAAAAATAATAAGTAAGAAAAGCATTTTATGCAGTGTTGGGGCTGTGATGAAATGGTGGATAATATTTTATGAAAGTGAAAAAACAACAAATTTCTAGTTTCCAAAGGGAAGAAAAAAAAATTGTATAGCTAAAATGATAAAAAGTAGCTATGGCCTTACATTAGAGTCATCATGCTGGGTCTTCTCTTCATCCTCATCGTCCTTCGTCCCTAATGAAGGTGCCTGACTGCCTTCCTCCAGTACGGAGCTCTTTCCCTGACGAGAGTCTCTGCCGGAGGAAGTCGTAGGGCAGAGACGGTGATCAGGTGGAGAGGAGCTCCGCGACTTCTGCCGACGGAAAAGCTCTATGGCCAATCTCTGAACAGAAGTATACCAGAACAAACATCACATGACACTCTGGAAAAAGTGTAGTCCAACCAAAAATGAAAATTCTGTCATTTACTCAACCTAATTTTGTTATACTTATAAGACAACATTACATCATGATTTTGCGTAAACATACATGCCACTTTCTAAAGTCAAGTGGCTTGTTCTCTGTACGCATTTTGAGCTATCCGCGTGTATGTCTACGCCGTGTGATTCCGCGTGTATGTCTACGCCGAAACTAACCATTATGTGTCCACAAGGTAAATGGATTTATAAACATACTAAATTATGTTTTTCTGAAAATGTAAAAATGCAGAATGTTTCTTGTTATGGGTAGGTTTAGGGGCAGTGTGTGTGTGTGTGTGGGTATGTGTTTGTGACATATGAGGACACAAATGTGTATAATGGCATGGGTATGACAGGTATTACTGGGAGAGGGTGAAATATGAGGACATTAGCCATGTCCCCACTTTTCAAAAGGCTTATAAATCATACAGGATGAGTTAAAAAAAAAAAAAAAAAAAAAATTGGCTGAATGTTTCCTGTGATGGGTAGGTTTACGGGCAGTGTGTGTGTGTGTGTGTGTGTGTGTGTGTGTGTGTGTGTGTGTGTGTGTGTGTGATGGGTAGGTGCAGGGGCAGTGTAAGGGGATAGAAAATACAGTTTGTACAGTATAAAAACCATTTCGCCTATGCAATGTCCCCATATGTCACAAAAACAAACGTGTGTGTGTGTGTGTGTGTGATGGGTAGGTTTATGGGCAGTGTGTGTGTGTGTGTGTTGGGTCGGTTTAGGGGTAGGGGCAGTGTAGGGGGATAGAATGAAACGGTGTTGATAAACACGCTAAAAAGCGATTATGCGTCTTGATAGCACGCCAAAATGGCATTCGAATTGGCATATCATACATACGCCATTTCATGAGATCAGTCTCTATAAGAAGATATTTTGAATATTTTATTTTGAATATTTATATTTAGTTTTTCTGTGATCTATATTGCGATTTAAAATGTAAAAAGATTTCCCCAGATGATTTGAATGGCTCTATTTGAAAAGAATGAATCGTTCTAGAATAATTGGGCAGATTTTGTGGAGGAGCTGTAATAGAATCTGTATAGAAAATAATAAACAAGTTACAAACATAGATAGATACAGTAGAAGAAAGATACAGTTGAAATAAGCAATGCTTTATGTTTTTCAGATAAATCTAACAGTATTCAGGTACAGAAATTGAATAATCAAATGTAAAATAACATTCTTCACTGTATAAATGAAACAAAGTTAATTAACACAATTTCTCTTTGTTAAAGTCATTTTCTCTCCATCTTTTGTTGTTGTGACACAAAGAGCAAATGGTTTATTAGGCTGCAATTAGGTCTTCTTTAAGATGAACGCACAGATCTAATATAAATGACACACATCTGTTTCCTTTCTCAGTTGTTTACACAACATAACCGACTGTGCTTATGAGGATACTCACAGAGACGGGCATTTTGACTTCATTTTGAGTGCTCAAAAAGAGAGAAAGAGAACTGAATTTGGTGTTCACATGCTGTTTGCATGGCTCTGATACGACTTAAAAACACATGAAAATTATAAATGTTCAATCTATGATGGTTAAACTTTGCAATTAATCCACAAATGACATGCGTTCTGCTCGTACGTATCAACTATGATCCGTACACTTGACATCACAGATCATGTTATGTGATCGGCGCATTGCGAAATCGATATATTGTGCAGCATATATTGTTTGGAATGACGTAAATGACAGAATTTTCATTTTTGGGTGGGCTATTTAGTTGACCTTAAAAACATTAAAAGGCAACACATGTCACTTAATATTACATGAATTGATATTAAAAATTAATATTACATGAACAGCAAATGCACTCATAATTACATTTGCTTCAGTCTGTAAAGAAGAAAGCTAAAAAGTAATTACAAATTCTGTTCAGGTATGAAACAATGTAGCTTCTTCTAGCCAGATCTTAAGGAGGCTGTATTCAGGCCTACATAGAATAGCGGCATCTTTAGCACTGACCTCTTTCAGGTTGTTGATTTGCTGAATGTAACTGGACTGGGCCGACTCCAGCTGAGTTATATACCAATACTGATCTCTACACTTCTGAAAAAACGTAGGTGATCGCACTTGATACCTGTGACATTAATGGAAAAAGCAGAGCATGAGAAAAGAACAAGACAGCATGCACCCCTGTATCCGTGACATAAAAGCAGAGGAAATGGTTCACACAGGACATGTTCTTGCACCCATCTGAGTTGGAAGGATGTCTAAATTTTTACAACAAGCCCCACCTTTCCAGTATTTTTGAATACTGTTGAATAATGTTGAAGACACTGTTTAATCAAAAGTTAAGTTGTTTTTGAACACAAGCAGGCTATGCAACAAGTTCCAATAACAGTAAATAACTAGTAAATTAGCTAAAATTAATATTAAAGGGGTCATAAATTGAGAAATTACATTTTCCTTGAGCTTATTTGTCATATAAGAGGTCATTATACTATAAAAAACTGAAAACTTCCTTGTTTATCCAAAAACAGCTGTTATTGAAACCATGCTCCCAAAATGACTCGTTTCGAACTTCATCTCAGTATGACGTAATACGTGCAATGAAAGACCGCCTCTGCAGAAGAAAATTGACACCTGCATCAGTGTCTCTTTAGCTCCGCCCACCAATTAGTGCATGCCATGTACTGGTGAATACGAGTGAGACAAACATGATTACTCCATCAACAAAGCAATAGAGATGCCTCTGAGGATTATGAGACATTGTGTGTGGAAAAACACACAATTTGCGTTGTCTTTCTTGTCAAAGCGTCGATGACTATGGGATTAAATTCCCGTTGAAAATAGTGCGGTCACAGATCAAAAAATTATATGCATGAATCCAAAATCTAAATACACATGTAAAAATATATATTTGCAAACTGATAGATATATTTGCAAAACTGATCAGAATAGCAAACAACGTGGTCACGGGGCAAAATATAAAAATTTAAAAATAAATAAATAAATAACACGATAATCTTTAGCACTGACCTCTTATAGGTTGTTGATTGCTGATTGTAACTAGACTGGACCGACTCCAGCTGAGTTATATACCAATACAGCTCTCTACACTTCTGAAAAAACGTAGGTAATCCACTGTGTCCACACTGGTGACAAAGCAACCATTGAAAATTCATTTGTCCTTGGTGTCAGAAGTACCTCAGAAATGGAACAGGGCATCAATTCGTGGTGTCACGTTGTGCCGCATCCAGTGTAGACAGCATCACTGATTGTAATGGGTTTTATTTACTTTTGTCGTGTTGCTTGCGTCTGTAGACACGGAGTAACCCAATCATTGCAATGGACGTCTTAAACGCGGCACGCCTATCAAAGTGGAGTGCTTCAACGAAAGGGTCAAAAACAGGATAGAAATTTTGGGGGTTTTGATGCACAAAACCAGGAAAAAAAATTTGAACTGAATATTTTTTCATGTCATTATAATTGTTTAGAGCATTAGATTTTTTGGGGGGGAAAAATATATTTTATTCACGTTATGCTGTGTAGAGGACACCAGGACTAAAAAAAGATGAATAGACATGAAAAGCAAAAACAATGGGATTTTTTTTTTTTTAATCACTAATCAATTTTAGTTTTCAGGATTTTATACCAAACTTTGTATAAATATACAATGCTAAATATGAAAAATATAACAGAATGATCTGATAAACCATTTTACTTTATGCAATATGTGTGTATAATGGCCATACGCGGGTTTTCCCATTCAATGCAATTAAATTAATGTGTTCTTGAGGCAACGTGTAATGAAAAAAAGAAGTGTAATAATGGGAGTAGTAGTTGGCACAATTTTCATAATAATATCTAATATTTTATAGGAATATTGAAAATGTATTTGTCTCCCAAAATGCCTGATTAACATGCTTTGTAGCAGGAAGTCATATTTTAATTTTAAACCCCATAACATTGTCCTGAGATGTGGATTTATGACGAGCAATTTGAAAATTTGTCTGCAATATTTACAAAAATATCTTTCCATAAGAGTTTTAATTTGATCACTAAATTAATGTCAGTCATTTTTGAAAGACCAATGAGAAGTTGTCGTCATTGTGAAACCTCCAAACACTTGGTATTTCTGAAAAGCCTTGAATGTGCTCTTTACAGGACACCACGGCTGCTTAAAACTGATGTGTGTTGTCAGAGAAATTCACTCAAATATAATGTCTACTACAGAGCAACAAAAGTCTATTCCTGGGTCCCCGGAGGTTATCAGTGGACCTCAAAGAACATTATACAACTTTTTAAAAATGCATTTCATGACCCCTTTAATATTAAAGGAGCTTTCAGAGCTATAAAGCCCTCTAATATAAATATGCAAGCTCGCACCTGAGCACAAGTGTGTCAGTCTGCATATTCAAGTATCCTTCACTGGCGAGAAGGTCCAACCTGAAGAACCGGTTATATCCCCAGCACTCGCCCACCTCGAAGTCTGAAGCAAACTCTCGAATGATGTTTTTAGTGGGGTCACTGGAGGCCTGATGAACCATCTCCACCCTGTATTCATATCTAGAAGGAATGCAATGAGTTAGGCATGAGAGAATAAGTTATTTGAGAGGACAAGAGCAGGGAGCGTGGCCTACTTGGACGTCTCAGGAAGCCCTGCAGACAACTCCAGAAAAACTGAGAGATAGTTTCCCCGAACAACGCCATTGCCATCCTAAACCACAAAAACAAAGTCTGTGAGAATAGGAAGAATTAAATTAAAATCTGAATTTCAACAGAGGGTATGCACTGACGTCACTTCCCCGCCAGAACACGCGCCCGCAGCCGGACTGAGTGGCAGAAGAGCTGCTGCATGACTGGAGTTAAAACCCGGGTAAAACAAACAGTTTTAGTATCAGTAAAAAAAAGTATCAGTTTAAACCAGTCGATTTCGACCACTATCACTGTCCCGGTAGCTCCAGATAAATAACTGAAAAATAAGTAACATTATCAAGGCTCGAAATTGCTCCAAATGCTCCCAAAATGTATTTCTCTGCAACCTCAAAATTCGCACCGCACAAATTCGACAGGCAATAAATCGGAAACAGACGGTTTTGTACTCTAAACAAACAATTAGATGTTTTTTTGTTTAATTTTGGCTGATCTCTATTCCGGACTTGCACACGAACTGCATTGAAATAATTTCCCGAATGTCAGAAAATGTTCACTTGCTGCCTAATATATTCCACCCACTAACAGGTGCCTTAATGAAGAGATAACCAGTTATTCACTTTACCTGTCATAATGTTATGCCTGATCGGTGTATATTATCCTCCAAAATATATCTTTTTAATCGTCGTTTTATATCACATATTTTAGTAATTAGGTATCATTTGATTACAAACTCAAAATTCATTGAAATTGGGTTTTGCGTTACCATAGAAACGGTACTCCCGCCCATTTTTCATAATTTATATTCAAAACATTTTCTAATCTTGACCAAACAGATATCGTCAGTGTTTATTCAAAAACATCCAATTATGCAGAATATAAGATGGTAAATGGTACATTTGCTGTTGTTTTCAGCAGTCTGTAAAAATATACCTCTGATTTCTTCTCAAATCTACTTGTAGAGTCAATCTCAAAGCTCTTGTTTTTTAGCGGCATTCACGCTGAAAACCAATGCAGCCGCTCAGTCTTTTTGCCACTCAGTGGACATAACCGCAGTCACTCCGGCCGACAGTGACGCCACACGCATACCCTATATTTATCTCCATGTGACATGCATGCCAAACTTACCGGATAAACCTTCAACCTCCAGCACAGGCCTGATATCTGGAGCGGGGGGCTGTAGACGGGGTCGGCTCTCTGCCGCAGAGTACTAAAGGCAATGAGACAACACCAATTCAAGTCACGCAAGAGAACCAATGCACCATTTAAGAAATACATTAATAAGAGAGACAAAGGGAGAGTCATTACCTGAAGTTTGCCAAAACAAAAGTGCTGGAGTCATAGGCAGGAACCAGCTCACTGAGAACAAATGAGATATGACTGTGCGATTTATCTTGCAAATTGAAATGGGAAAGTTAATTTGCATTTATTAATAAAGCAGCATTGTTTTAAGTGAAGTAGCCTACTGTTGGCACTGGGACTGAATGGCTCTATAAGCCTGGAGATTTTTTATTTTTACAGGTGTGCATGCTATTATTCACAGTTCACACAAAACTTCAAGCTAACGGAGATCTCGTCTCTGCATGAAGTGGCAGTATAACACCGCGTCCTAACTACACGCGACGCGATAAGATTCCAGCGAAAAGCAACTTGTCTGTCCACATCAGGAGCGACGTGTTTACGAGATGCCACAAATCAATCAAAAACCACAGCCAATCAGAACAGCGAGTGGGCGGAGCTCTAGCAACGAGTGCACCAGAGATTAATCTTGACAGCACTTGCAAGAAAATGAATAAGTACATAATCAAATTAACAAATATTACACCATCAGGGTATCTGCAGGTTTCACCAAGTCAAATTTATTTTTAAGACCTTTTTAAAGGCCCCGTTCTTCGCGATTCCCTCTTTTAAACTTTAGTTTGTGTGTAATGTTGCTGTTGGAGCATAAAATAATACCTGTAAAATTATAAAGCTCAAAGTTCAATGCCAAGCGAGATATTTTATTTAACAGAAGTTCCCTTTCAAAGCCTACAGCGAGCGGCCAGTCTGGACTACACCGCTGCACTTCCTGCTGTGATGACGTCACTAGAACCGCTTGTTGACTAAAGCTCCGCCCACAAGAACACGCAAAATAGGGGGCGTGGTCTCGTTGCTCTCCCACGTGGAGAAGAGCGCGCATTCAGCGCTTGCATCTCACCGTTATGGTAAGAGGCGGGACCTTTCCGGGCAAAGTGCGCTAAGCTGCTGTCCAATCACAACACGGGAAGCGCTGGCCCAATCAGAACTCGTTACGTGTATCTGAAGGAGGGACTTCATAGAACAAGGAAATCATCAGGCCGTTTTTAGGACAGAGGAAACAGCGCTATACAGATAAGTCAATTGTGTGAAAAATACTGTGTTTTTTACACGCGAAACATGAACTCATGTTATATTGCACACTGTAAACATAATCAAAGCTTTGAAAACACGCGAAGAACGGGACCTGGAAATGCAGGATCACTAAATTACTTGCAAAGCTAATTAATTTTTTTTAATTGAACAAAGTATTTTAAACTTGCAATTATTCATAGCTCAATCCCACAAGGAAAAAAAGTAAAAAGTTCGCCTTCGCTTTCACGAAGAGGCTCGTGCCAATAACACGAAATCTGATTGGCTGCAATATAAGATGCATGTTGGTCTCATTTGTAGTTATAATACAGCGAACAATAGTTGGACTAGCGAAAGAAAGAACTACAACACCCTGGAATAAACACAAACACACACATAAACACACACAAACACACCCACACATGCGCTGTGGGAACATTTCAATGAGCATTAAGGTAGCGTTACATGGACGTAGGAAAATTAAGACCTTCTTAACATTATTTAAGACCTAGAACCCAATGCTTCCACGAATTTAAGACTTTTTAAGGCCTTATATTTTGATTTAAGACTTTTTAAGACCCCGCGGGGACGCTGACCATTTAAACTACTAGAAATACAAACTGAGTTACTAAAACAATTGTTGTCATAGAATATACTTAAGTTTGTTCACAGTTTGAACGCTCTTGTTTCAATGCGTTTCATTTCAAGATCTGAGGTGAATTATCCTTTGCTGCTTTTAGTATGACAAAGCTGGGAGCGCTAAATGATACTCAAAGTAACATTATACACTTTTAACATTACATAAAGCCAGAGATGTTCACAAGTCTCTGAGCTGGAGTCCCAGTCAAGTCTCAAGTCTCTGGGCGAGTCCAAGTCAAGTCTCAAGTCTCTGAGCTGGAGTCCCAGTCAAGTCTCAAGTCTCTGGGCGAGTCCAAGTCAAGTCTCAAGTCTCTGAGCTGGAGTCCCAGTCAAGTCTCAAGTCTCTGGGCGAGTCCAAGTCAAGTCTCAAGTCTCTGAGCTGGAGTCCCAGTCAAGTCTCAAGTCTCTGGGCTCGAGTCCAAGTCAAGTCTCAAGTCTCTTTATTATAATAAGTCTCTTAAGCATTGCATCACGTACGGCACCCATCCAGGCTGTGTAGAACACTGCAAAGCTAAAGGAATTCAAAGCATGTAATATGTTATTTTGACACCTTTCTCTATTAACATACCGTATCAGCTTTGATTTTGTTATATAACTGTAAACAGGCTATTGCAACATGACAAAAACACCATGAATGCTTTACCTTTAAGATAATATCTGTATTTTGCCTTAGCATAAACGCACAGTAGCCTGTACAGACCAAAAATTTAGGTTCTGAAGAAAAAGGACTCCTTTGTCTGTCGCTGAATTATATGATATGATAATATATGATAATGCGCACCTGTGTGAGAGCACCAGCACCACAACATACTTGGAGGAGGTCCATATTCCACGAGTAGGAATATAGCGTGGCCCCTTTAAGAGCTGTGCGTTACCCATTGAACTCCCGGTATGTGTGTGCGCGCCGAACTGTGCCGCGATTCACGCAAACAGTGTGAGTAACACGGACTCGGGAGCGCTCTTGTTCAGAAAACTAACCTGTGTATTCATTTTAGCCGATTTAATGTATTTAGTTCAATAAAACACATGTGCTGTAAGCGGTGATGGTGTTAATGATTTACCTCAGACATGAGCGAGAGTGAGCTGCAGTGCATCGCTCGGACGGCAGAAAATGTGCTCAGTGAAAAAACGCACTTTTCGATCTGGAGTCTAATAAAAGTTAAGTAGAAAATATGGTATCTTATGTAGGCTATAACTGCACTTGTTTCAGAGTAATGTTATTGTATGTTAACCCTTCCCCTATTAATGTTTGCTACTGCTGCATTACTATAGCTGATCTCAATTTCTACAACTACGGGCCACAGATCAAACAGAAAATGCACTGCGTTAATACAATTAGTGCCATTAAAATGAATTTGCGTTAACGCGTTAATTTTGACTGCCCTACTAAAAATACACATTGTTCACGAGTCCCGCAGCTCGAGTCCGAGTCGACTCTGAAGTCTTTCGAGGACGAGTCTCAAGTCAAGTCTGAAGTCACTGTGTGTGCGACTTAAGTCGCTCTCGAGTCCGAGTCTCAAACTCAAGTCCCCATCTCTGCATAAAGCACATAAACACTACCTGAGATTAATATTGCCATGTTTTGTGTTGTTGTTCCAGCCGCGACGTCGCACAAAAATAAAAACAGTTTCTAAAATAGATTCATCGCGTGCCGCCGTCGCGGCTGGTTAGGACAAAAACTCTAATTAACATAGAAAAGACGCCTTTTATTGCGTGTCAAAGCGTCGCGTTGCGTGTAGTTAGGAAACGGTGTAACAGGTACAGTGTCTGACCTGTAGTTGTGGGCGATAGTGAAAAATTTGGTATCGATCTGACTATAGGGTACATATAGGGTCAGTTTTGCCAATAACCAATACGATACTTTTTACTTAAAAAAATACTGCTCCCCCCTACACAAAAGTATGTCATTTTTTATGAGGTGAATGAATGATCATTTCTTTAGCCAATTTTTTTAATTAATATATTGAAGACCACAAAATTATTAGTTATTAGGCACTGTAGAATGAATTGTAGAAAAGCTCAGCATTTTCCTTATCACGCGTTTTTAAGTGTTTGTATAGGTTTGTGTTGCCACAGTATCGAATGCTCTTTTTACACGTATCAGAAGTTGCAGTATTATCATTTAGTGCTCTAAAATAGCTCCACACAATGCTTCTCTTCCTCTCAGCTATTCTGATCTCTCATTCAATGTGCTATCAGCTTCGCTCACTCAGTTCGCTGCTCCTCGGCACGTTGTATCACTGAGTCATGTGACGACACAACAACGAATCACAGCAGAGCAGCAGGAGGGGGAGGAGTAACAAAGTTGGCCATGATGTGAAAGCAGCATTTTTGCTCAGGATTGTAGAGGTAGAAGACACGAGCAAAAGTATAATGAATGTAGAAAAGAGATATTTAAATTAAAATATCGATTCAATTACAACTGTATCGATCTGATACCAATACCAGTGTTGGCATCGAAACTATTGATATTTAGATTGTTCCGCCCACCCCTACTGACCTGGTGAAGTCTGGTGGGACCGGAGTGGTGACAAAAGACTGCATTGGTTTCCTGTGAACCTGCTGGAACATGAGCAGGATCTCTGGACTCTTCGAGATCAGCTCGCTCTTACTGCACGAACGCAGCTGTAGGGCCAAACACACGGCACACTTTAATGCTATTTTTTCCATTGCAAATTCATTCAATCAAACATAATGCAAGTGAAAAGTGTAAACATTACTTTTCAGAATGACTTCGCATTTGGTTCGTCCTTTGGTTGGTCACATTTGCTTGTTTGATTTAATATGTGTGCAACTAAAATATAATTCTGATTCAAATTTTTATTTTATACATTCAATTTCTTTTGATTGTCTAAGAGTCTTGGACCCCATTGCACATCTGTATTGTTTGACTCATGCTAGGGGTGATCCCGAATATGTAAAAAGATTCGATGCTTCGATAGGAGGAGCCAATCTCAGACACATCGTCGCTGAGCTGTTATGAAAAGAGGATCATGCCACTTTGGCTATATGGGGGTGTTCAATAACCCCTTATGGAGATTACGTGGTTACTCCTCGCTGGTTACAGTAAGCGTTTTAACCTGTTAGCTCTCACCGGTACGTGGGCGTGTTTGTACTTTTATTTACTTTTGTTTTATAATAAATACCCAATCAACTATCACAAACTATGCATCATTTGAAAGCTAAAACACTCAAGATTCATTTTGTTTCATTTTTGCAATAAATACACCAGCAAGGGAAAGGATTAAATTAAATGCTGAAGGACCTGCCATTTAAAGGTGCACTATGTAGTATTTTTGCAGTAAAATATCCAAAAACCACTAGGCCAGTGTTATATATTTTGTTCAGTTGAGTACCTACAATATCCCAAATGTTTCCAACTATTTGTAAATTGTGAGAAAATTGCTATTTTAACTGAGGACAGGGACGTGTCAGCATAGCGTTTGAGGGAGTCGCCTGTCAATTGCGTCCTATCTGCGCTACCCTCAGTTTCGGCTTTTATTTGTCAGGAGCGCTTTACTCTTAGCAGTGTGAACAAGTGAACGCACGGAGTAACGTCATAACATCATTTTAAACACACTTAAATGTATCTAATATGATAAACAGAACTGCATTACCTCAAAATCATAACCGGAAGAGCGGATCAGTGCAGGCGCCCGGCGACTGTGTCCCGTCCCGTCATAATAAAAGTCCCGGTATTCGCGAGGCGGGTATTTGTTTAACAATCGCTCCAGCGGCTGTGTTCAGGTCCACAACACTCGCTCCTGCTCTGCTTTACACTACAGTAACGTTAATAACCACATGCATGAATGTGATTTCTGCCTGAGTCCTATTTTCCACCGGCTGTGATGAGAAGACCACATCTCCCAAGATGCTGCGCTCACACTTTGCATCATCAAACTAAGCATTTGTTTTGAATAAGCGCCCTCCAGTGGACGGAAAGTTGCATAGTGCACCTTTAAACATGAACAAAATAAACGCAGTACTCAGCTTTCATCTCTCATGCGAATCCAAGAAATACCAGCATACATTTCAATGTAAGGGTCCACTCTTCAAAATGCACTTTTTAATTCAAAACAACGAAAAGATGGGGAAAGCAAAAACAAATCCTCCTTCGTTTGCATGAGCATTTTGAGTAATCAATCATGTCCATTTTCAATGAAATATTGATTCTAATTAGTATTATTATTAAAATGAGCCCTCCCTTGTCTCTCTCCTTCAATCAAAGGCGTTTGGGTGACTCAATATATCCAGGAAGTGCAATACAGGCTCGGTGAGGGGGTCAGTCAAAGCACCCATGGTTTTTATTGGATAAAGCCAGTCAATGCCTAGCCAATGCTTGCAGCAAAGTTTTGATGGATGGACGTACTAACCAATCAAAAGGCGTCATCTTGTGCAGTTTTATGTGAACAGCATTGGTGAATACTACTCGTGCTTACGTTTTCATTGACTTTGTTTTTGTCTGTCAGTTTACACACACACACACCTTAGCGCAGCTCGCAGACTGTATGACTGACACTTCAGATCAACTAAATGAGTTTTTTTTACACGTAGTAAATTCTGTAAATAGTTCCTTTAGTTTTTCAGTAACTGTATATCCATTATAATTAGCAGTTTAATGCAGATTTATTTGAATGAAAAACTACTACCATTACAAATGTTCTGAAATAAATGGCCTTTTTGAAAGGACGCCTAGACTTTTCTTGACATGAAAGCTTACAGAAGCCACATTTCTGACAGTATCAACCTCAAATTTGAATCAAAATATAATGAGACATTCAGTTTATATTTGGGTTATTTGCAGGCCTTTAACATTAAAAGTCTCACCCATTTTCCATCCAGAGTCACATAAAATAAGACTATATTTATGAATATAGACCACAGGGTTTAAGAACTGCAGATATTTTTATTTGGGTATGTCGGTTTCAGAAAATTATCAAGCAAATTAAGAGGTTAAAAGTTTTTCCATTTAAATATGTGCTAAATTATCATCCTTGAAAGTTTTTTCAACGTGTTTGCGCCGGAGACTCAGCCTTGTTTTTCATACATCAGTGCTGTGGCTCTGCAGTGGGATACTATTACGCATTTCTCGTGTTTTTAAGAGCAAAAGTGCCTTCTGTTTGATCACCCCTTATGGCTTTCACTCACTTTCACTTTTCACTCAAATCTGGTTATACTTTCGTTATTTTAATAACTTTTCATTATTATTTTATTTATTGATTACTCAGGGTTACTTAACTTACCTGTTTGTGGCTTGTGTTTTGAATATTTGTTCCCCTGCACTTTAGACATTTTGCACACATTAATTCTGCACCTTGGGACTTGATTCTGACTCATTTCATTTTGTCTTTTGATTTATTTGAAAGGTATGTACTGTCCTAATTTAATTCTGTAAATTCATTTTTGATTGTTTTTCGGTGCGTCGCTGTAATTAGAACCGATCGCACAGGGAATTTAACCGATTTAATTAGATTTGCCGATGTGTGAAATGCAAATCCTGTCTGCAGTGTGGCCTTTCTGCAGTTTTTTTAAATTTTGTTTATTGATCTAAACATTTTTTAGTACATTTTCTTCTATATCTCTGTTATGTTCTGTACATCACGGCTTTAAAATGTTATAAGTAATCGTTTTACGAATGTTTATCCCCCCCACACACGATTCGACTATCAGTGGACTTAGACTATAGGCAAGACTTGACCATTTTGATTCGACTGTGAATCTTTAGGTCGGGGATACTAACTCATACACACCTGATGTTCCACTTCCTGCAGCAGAGACTCCAGCAGTTCTGTTTCCTGGGTCAGAGAAGTCTTCTGTCCTGTGGGAGCAGTACATTTAGACCAACACTAAATTTAGACCAATATTACCTCAAAGATCAGCAGGGGCCAGTTGCATAAACAGCTTTGAGTAGTCTTAAAAGTCAGTCAACTTTTTTTTGTTTTTTCCAAGACTGTTCCTAACTTTTTAAAAGTCAGTTACATATAAAGGTAAACTAGTCTAATTTGAATCAGAAAAGTAAGACTGATTACCTCTTGACTAATTGCCATTGTGTCGAATTAGTTCTTAAGACACAGGGCCCTGTCATATACTCAGATGTTTTCTGCTAGTTTTAGCAGAAGGGGACGCAGTTCTTATGTTCACGTCCAACTCGTTGTTTAAATATCAAATGCACTGGCGCATCGGTTCCCCCATCAGAGTGTGTGTGTGTGTGTGTTCCCCCATGGGCGTCTGGTCTAAACCAGGTGTGTTCAGGAGCATTGTTGGAGTGTTGCTATTGTGAGGAACTGAAAACCAATGACCACTGACCAACACACACCTGCTCTAAAGTCAATAGCGCAGTATTTCTGTGTTATTTAAAGAGTGTGATAGTAATATGAGCCTATAGGCGGTGCAGAACACACACACACACACACACACACACACACAAACACACACACACACACACACGCACGCGCGCACATGTAGCAGCAAACACACACACACGTCTGGGGACTCTTCTTTCTGGGGACTCACCATAGACATAATGGTTTTTATGCTGTACAAACCATATATTCTAGCCCCCTACACTGCCCCTATCCCTAAACCTACCCATCACACAAAGCTTTCAGCATTTTTACATTTCCAAAAGAACTCATTCTGTATGATTTTTAAGCTGTTGTACCCATGGGGACCTCAATTTAGGTCCCCACAGTGACACAAGTCCCCATGAGTCTGTGTGCATTTGTGTGCAGGTTGAAGTCCCCAAGAGGCTAGAAAAACATGTACATACACATACACACACACACACACACACACACACACACACACACACACACTTTTAAATATTACAAATAAAAGGATTCCTCTCTGGAGAAGCGTTCAGTCTCCTCATGTCAATAGTGAATCCGCTCATGGCTCGAGCACAACTGGCTTTTAAAGGGAAAGGGAGATGAGACTCTGATTGGTTTATTGCACATTACGCCCCCAAACACACCCATTACTCATTAAGATTGGAGGGACGACCCTTTTAGACCATGAGCCGGACGAGCCGATGTTAGACTAGCAAAAGTGGATTCAGACTCACCCTAAGAGCTTCTGCGCCGTGCACTTCAGACCATCTGCTCAGATCGGTGAAATAGTGCCAACAGTCTTAACATGGTGGCTAAGTTTATGCAACTGGCACCAGGTTATATGAAAACTATGTCAGAAGAAAAGCCTGCTTGTACCCATGAGCGTGATGAGTTTGTTCTTGAGCTGATTATCGAGCCGAGCAATCATCATTTCCACAGCATTCCGGATTTCCCTCACCCTCTCATCTTTGGCCCCACGCACCGCCTCAACGTTCTTCTCCTGAAAAACAAATCAAATGTGGTTAAATTAATACAGAATAAAAGACTAAATTAAAGTTTCTTTAACTAAGTTGATTTAGCATTATTATGGCCAAAAGCATGTGGGTGTCATACACACTGTCATACATTACCAATCAATATTTTGGGCTCAGTAAGATTTTTTTCTAACAAGAAATTATACTTTAATTAGGGATGGGAATCAAGAACCAGTTCCAAATTTTGCAGAACCAGTGATTCGATAAGAAAAGCACATTTTGGTTCCACTTATCGGTTCCTGTGTGCACATTTTAATGTGATTTTATACCAATCAAGCTCAGAAGACTCATGCAATGTTTTCTGAGCTCTGCAGACACACACACACACACACACACACACACACACACACACGTGTGCACAACAACTTCTCATAGTGAATAGTGCCCGATACCACAAGCGACAGAGAATATTCTGACGTGTGTGTGTGTATGCATATGTGTGTATATATATATATATATACATATACACAAATTTATATGAATAAATGTGAATGATATCAAAATGTAAAGATATCTAATAATATCTTCTTTTTTTTACCTTATTGGAACTGAAATTAAGAAACGATAAGAAGAATTGGAATCGTTCAAATTTAAACGACACCCATCCATAAATTAATATTAATTATTTATTCATTGTTAATATTAACAAATTAAATTGATCAAGTGTGACAGTAAAACACAGATAAGGTAAAAAAAGGTTCCCGTTTTAAATAAATGCTGTTCTTTTGTTAAAAAATGTATTACGTTTTCCACCAAAAAAAAGGGTTTTCAACATTAATAAATAAATAATAATAAATGTGCAGCAAAACATCATATGAGAGTGATTTCTGAAGGATCATGTGACACTAAAGACTGGAGTAATGATGCTGAAAATTCAGCTTTGCCTTCAGCCTTAATACATGGACAAAAAACGTTTGTTTTGTCTGTGTGGTGCATCTTGAATATCTTACATTTGCTGTGGATGCATTTGATTTGTGCTGGGGCGCCCTCTATTGGACAATCCCCAGATCAAAAGTGAGCTATAATCAGTAACTGATGGATTTGTGTGGGTTTCTTGGCATCCTAGAGTTCTTCATTATGTAAAACACCTTCAACAACACTTATCAAACCAGGAATACATGCAATTAGATAACATTTGATTTGTCACCAGCAGTTCCATCTAAAAGGTATTTGTGGCTGGATCTGTCAACTCTGAATACGTCTGAATGCTCCGAGTGGGCGTGAATGAGAAGCGAGGGTGCTTACCACTTCTTGAACCAGACTAATGAGCTCCATCAGCCGGCGCCGCAGCTTCGCCACCTCTTCGTTCACTTTGGTCACATGCTGCTCGTAGATCTCGGCCAGGGGTTTGAACGTATGACCTCCATGCTGTGGAGATAAGTACACTGCAAAAAATGCTTTTCTCACTTAGTATTTTTGTCTTGTTTCTAGTCAAAATATCAAAAAATTCTTACATTAAGAAACATTTACTAGACAAGTAAAAATGATTGTCTTGATTTGGGGGGAAAAAAATAACTCAAAATGAAGAGAGTTTTTGCTTAAAATAATCTAAATAATCTGCCAATGGGGTGAGAAAATAATCTTGTTTTCGAATTAAGATTATGTTTCTCACCCCATTGGCATATTATTTAGCTTATTTTAACCATAAAAATATAATAACATAAAAATTTAGTTATTTTCCCCCAAAAACAGGACAATTACTTTAGCTTGACTAGTAAATACTTCTTGTTTTAAGAATTTGTAGATGTTTGGACTAGAAACAAGACAAAAATACTAAGTAAGAAAAGCATTTTTTGCAGTGTAGAGACAAACTGACATTCGTTTACGTCAGGCGCAGTATTATTCATTGATAATTTGCTCCTGTGAGACCAGTCATATTTCACCTCAACACATTGGGATCTGAGGAGGCAATGACACCATGCACGTAATCCACCAGCCTGACTAATGCGTTTTGAAGACAGAAACACATACCATGCCTCCCCACAGAGCGCACTGGTGACAGATGCACTTCTTACAAGTCCAGCAGAACACACTCAACTTTTCATGATGGTTCTCACACCTGTTAGGGTGAGAGAAAGATGGAGTGAGTATTACTGGCAGACAGTATTAAGTGTACACTAATTGGTCACTTAAGCCCTATTGGGAGGGGATTAGTTTTACAGGGGTAGATTGAGTAAAGTCATTTTACCACAGGACGTCTGTAATATAACAGGCCAATCCGCACAGGATAATAAATCTCAGTAAAACCAGGAGAAGTGGGAGTGGTTACTTCCCTGTTGGCACGTTACTTTCTAATGACACGTGCGCAAACACATATAGTCATTATATAACCTACACCGATCAGGCATAACATTTTGACTTAATATTGTGTTGGTCCGCCTTTTGCTGGCAAAACAGCCCTGACCTGTCGAGGCATGTACTCCACTAGACCCCTCAAGGTGTGCTTTGGTGTCTAGCACCAAGATGTTAGCAGCAGATCCTTTAAGTCCTGTAAGTTGCGAGGTGGGGCCTCCATTGATCAGACTTTATTGTTCAGCACATCCCACAGATGCTCGACTGGATTGAGATCTGGGGAATCTGGAGGCCGAGTCGACGCCTCAAACTGGTTGTTGTGCTCCTCAAACCATTCCTGAAGCATTTGTGTTTTGTGTCAGGAGCATTATCCTGCTGGAAGAGCCACAGCCACCAGAATACCGTTTCCATCAAAGGCTGAACATGGTCTCAGCAATGCTTAGGTAGGTGGAGCGTGTCAAAGTAACATCCACATGGATGGAGGACCCAAGGTTTCCCAGCAGAACATTGCCCAAAGCTCATCTGTTTGATCGGACAACACGGACCAGCCTTCGCTCCCCACGTGCATCAATGAGCCTTGGCCGCCCATGACCCTGTGGCCGGTTCTCCACTGGTCCTTCCTTGGAGCACTTTTGATAGATACTGACCACTGCAGACCGGGAACAGCCCACAAGAGCTGCAGTTTTGGAGATGCTCTGACCCCGTCGTCTAGCCGTCACAATCTGGCCCTTGTCAAACTCGCTCAAATCCTTACGCTTGCCCATTTCTCCTGCTTCGAACGCATCAACTTTAAGGAAAAAATGTTCACTTGCTGCCTAATATATCCCATCCACTAACAGGAGCCGTTATGAAGAGATCATCAGTGTTTTTCACTTCACCTCAATGTCATAATATTATGCCTGATCGGTGCATATTACAATGGGGCTAAACGTGTCTACATTTCAAAAAACACTGCATTGCAGCCGTGAGGCTTGCATTAATATTCTGTGTGAATAAGAGTAAGGCTCACTTGTCTTTGTCGTTCTCCTCATGTTTTGTGAGGTTGCAGAGCTGAAGTGTGTCCAGTTGTTGAGTCACTTCCTCTGCCCAGCGACAGTTGACCAGTTCCCTCAGCTGAAGAGGAGCTCTGAAGGCAACATTTAGAAGGTTTATTAGTCAAAAGGACCATTTAAATATTTATTATTCCCACTTTTTAAAATCAAGATGAGGACTTGGATTCAAAACTGTCAGATAAAGGAGTTTTTGTGTTTGAGTTTAATTATAGAGCTCTAGCGTGAACATACTTCAAACTGCTTGGGCAATTATGTAAGTGTGTTTCTGTTGCCAAATATCAGGTGGCTCTAGTCCAGTTGTCTAAACTTTTTTGGGATTTGGTTTCTTTAATGCAACTAATCAATGCTTCCCTGAAATGATCTCATTCGTTGAACTCTAACAATAGAAAAATCGATACTTAATCCTCTAGATTTACTCCAAATGATGCTTTGAGCTTTGACAGTCTTTGAAGCTGAACCTCAGAACTTACCGACAGTGGGGACATTGAGCTCTCTGTTCTGTCAGCCATCGCTGCGCCAGGAAGAGAAACAGAAGAACAAAATTTACTCCTTCATAAATGCTCGCTTGGCATATCCTCTGAATAAGTAGAAGGTCAATAAAAGTACATTTAAAGTGTTTTACTAGTGGGATTCTTCACAACATGCATGTGGAAAGCATCTAAAAAGCATTTATATTATACTGCTCATTACACAAAGGAGTTTGGCTATAATCTTTCAGATCTGGGGCAGACTTAGCCACTATGTTAACCCTCATATTGTGTGGGTTATACAAAATCCCAATCAAATTTTCCTTTAAAAAAAAAAAAAAACATGGTTCCCTTCATCTCAATTGGAAAAAATGTTGTGACTGTTTCTACATTATCTATCCAAACACAAAAAAAACACAAATGGGCTCGATTTGGTTGTTCTAAAGTTATGTAAAAAAACAAAAACAAAAAACACACATGGTGTTTTGGGTCAAAATTACCCCACATAGAAAACATTGTTGCTTTCCCAATTAATTTTCATTTGTCAAAAAAATAAATAATAATAATTCAATCAGCATAAATCTGAAATTTTCCACACATAAATCAAAGCCTGGTACTACAGCACAAATGCAATGTGGAACGAAAATGATCTCTCTCTCTCTCACACACTCACACACACACACACACACACACACACACACACACACACACACACACACACACACACACACACACACACACTTATTGCTGATTGGTCATTGCTGAGTGTCATTAACTTGTATTAATGAAATATAACTATATATTTATATTTATAACTATAAATATAATGTATCATATAACTTAACTTGAGAATAACAAATTAATTTAATTATTTTTCTACATTTGGATTACTTAAATAAATATTTGATTACAATCAAGTCTTGTCTTTTAGTGGCAACTTATGCTGCATTATTGAAAATTTATGTGGGATTATTATAAAAACAGGACACTTCAAAAGGACACTAAACTTGACAAAAATACTGATTTAATGTACTGTTTATATACACTGTGATATAATACACATATTGTAAAAATCATATCACAAAAGCTGTTAGCCACAATCACAATAATGAAGGGTTCTAACACCTAGATCAATATCCATATTTAATTTTGATCATCATTAGTGGTTTTTTTTTCTAACATTTCATAATGCACGCTAATGGTGTAGATGAGAAATTTGCAGTAAATAGAGAAAAATAAAAAATAAAATAATAATAATACTTCATATCCCTCAAAACAAAGCATAAATGTATAGATGAAAAGTAAACAAGAAAATATTATATTATATACTATACTCTATAACTAACTATACAGATTAACTAACAGTTAGACAAAGCCAAACTGACCTATGTAAGTGATTTTAAAAAGTTAGGACCAGTCTTGAGGGAAAAAATGAGGTGACATTTTAAAGACTAGTCTATGTAGTTTATGCAGCTGGCTACAGATCTGGAGTTAAAGGAGAAGTGTGTAATATACACTGAGGTGAAAATAAAGAGCGGGCAGGGAGTGTGTGATAATTATACAGGGCTCTGGTGATCTTCTCAGGGCTGTGTGTTGACGATCACGGTGTTGTTAATGAGTGTGTGTGTTTGCTCACCCGTATGCAGCTGAAACAGCAGAGTTTGGAACAATGAGGGCAGAGACGGGCATCACGCAGCTTTTCCATGCAAATGAAGCATCGGAAGACTTCCGCAATACTCTGAAGAGGGATGCAAGACAAGAGCCAATTCAGACCAACAAATGCCGTGCGATTTCGGCAATCATATAAGATCATCTTATTACATGGATCTAATAATCTTGGATACAACATGCAAGAAGACTGTAAAATTATGACACCTATTGAATCGTAGGCTACAAAGCAAGCATCATGAGCATGCGCTAGTGGTTAATAAACAGAGCAAGATCGTTGTCTTCTGTAGTCGCCTGCAACCCTTTGAGTTTCTCTGCAAAATTAATTTTGAATGAGTGTTGATTGATTTAGCCACGAAGGTTTGATAGTTATCGTCTTCTCTGCAATCAAGAGATCTACATTTTTAAGCACTAACTCAAATTAATTGAGGGCAGGATTTCCATCCAATAAATGTGTAGCACCAACTCCTAAAAAACTAATTCATGCAATGAAATGTAATTGAGTTGATCCAACTCAAGTTTAAATGAAAGTGATACATTTGTAAAGTCACTTTTTAATGCTTGTCAAACATTAAATTAAAACAGGAAAATTTAATTGGAAAATCAATTACAAGCAGTTTCATTCATTATTATACACCAGTCTTCTGCATAATGATAAAAACATTACAGAAACTCTGAACATGAAACACTAACATTCAACATTTTCCTTTTTATCTTGTCCCTTGCAAAGCATGCTGGGAGTTACAGATCCACTCCCCAGTTAGTTAACAAAATGATTCATGTAGTTTTAATCAAGTAGGACCGCCGTTTATGAGCAACGATTGGTCATCTTTCATCTGGGACAGCCCAAAATCATACAATGTGTACCAGATATTAAGAGGGGGTATTTCTGTCAACTATTAAACTTTTATTAATATTCACCACAATATACTTAAAGCTGCAGTCCGTAACTTTTTGCGCTTTAGTGGTTAATAAACAGAACTGCGTGCATCTTGCGGACGACACACTGCAGCCGGAGCTACTTCTCTCTGTTTATATCTATGGCGGATCACGCAGGGACTGTGCTCCTCCGCAGCGGTACCTACCAGTCTGGCATGAAATAGTTCCAATATAAGCACTTATTAAAAGTGTACCATAATGATTCAGGGTAAGACAAAAACACGGTTTGGAAAATGGATTAATGTTGTACATTCTCATTACATAATTTTTGTAAATCTTGAACACAAAAAAAGTTACGGACAGCAGCTTTAACCACAGTATATTATATAACATCAAAACAAGCATTTTTGTAAAGCTGCTTTGAAACAACATTCATTGGGAAAAAGGACTACACAAATATAATTGAATGGAATTTTTGGAGTTCTGAAATATATTGTCAAGAGTTAGTCTGACAAGCCAGACCCACATCGAGATGTTGGGTCTGGGAACTCACCATTAGCATTAGTGTTGTCAAAAGTAATCGTGTTGAGCTGTAATCGTAAACACCTCTGACTGGCCATCGTGCTCATTTGCTCATCGGCTGTGCCTGTGATTGGCTACAATAATCAACGCACAGCAGCGTTTGAAAGAACACGGAAGTGTTTGAAAGGGTTTTGAAAGTGGGAGCATTTGAAAACACAAGCAGACATCAACCAGCGGACCAGACACGCCAAGTGAAAAGCGTCATTGAAGTATATTTACATGTTTGTGAAGCGCTGATCGTTGTAGCCAATCACAGACCTGTTTGATGAGCGCGTGAGCACAATGGCCAGTCAGAGGTTTACGATTATGCTCAACGCGTCAAATTTTTTACATTTCAGTACCGATTTGGTATCGTAGTCGGTACTTTTGACAACACTTATTGGCAGGGCTAAATCCGTTGCGCGGGATAGTTGGTTGTCTTTCAAACTCCCTCTGCACGAATTAGCGCTACAACCGACCAGAGCAACGTGAAGCGGAGCTAGTTGATAATAAAACTTTCGCTGCATCCAATCTGCAAAACTTTGTACACATCTTCCCTTCTTAGGAATGACTTCAGTGCTGTTTTTTGTTCTTTTCTCAACAAAAAAAAAAGAAGCTCAACTCCAAATCTTCCAGAGTCACGGCCGAAGCCGATTCGCAAGTCCCCTGTTCGCCAGCTTCTTTGTTTACAAGTAGCGGAACCGTCATTTTGTTAAGCCCCGCCCACGGACTTTGTACACGATGTGATTGGCCCGATCAGAGTTGTGTTTTTCCAGCTCGCAAGTATATTGAGAGTTGCTAGACGACACTCGCTGCAAATCAGATTTGTTGCCGCTAGGGTGCGTCTTGATTTCTAGGCTAGACAAGAGTGTGAATATTCCTCAAACATTCACCTTTTGTGTTCCAAGGAGGAAGGAAAGCTATTCACATTTGAAGGACATGAGGGTGAGTAAATAATGACAGATTTTTCCTGTTTGGGTGAAGGTTAATTTTCCATGTCTCTGAACAAAAAGCAACTTGGTGCCTGTTAGTAAAAACACACACACACTAAACATACCTCAACACTCTGCTCATCCATCTCAGCCAGTTTGACTTCTGACAGCCAAATATATCTGACGGGAGAATCCTGGTGCTTTCACTGAGGAAAAAACAGACAGCAGAGCCCATTAATGAAGACAGAAGTGCTATGGTCAGAATCATTGGCACTCTTGCACACACACACACACACACACACACACACACACACGGGCACACACACACACGTCCTCTTCCAGATTCAGAACATCTTTAGTTGATTGATCTTCTTCATTATTGCCCTGATGGTGGAAATGTGAATTTTCAATGCTTTCACTCTTTTCTTACTTTGTGAAGCTCAATAATCTTTTGCTGCACATCACAACTATATTCTGTGCTTTTACTCATTGTGATGATGATTAAGGGAATTTGGCCTTTGTGTTTCTAGTAATCCTGGTGTGCTAAAAAAACGAAATATTATTGGGAACATGCTGAAATTCTGCCAATAATTGTGGCCAACATGCATTGGAGAAAAAACATTGATTTCATTATGTGTTTATGCCATCTTTGATCATATTTACCAAGAGGGCCAATAATTTTGACCACAACTGTATCATGCACAGTCAGTCTTCAGACATTCATCTGCATGTGAGCTTTACTGTTTATGACCTCAGATGGTCAAAACACATCATAAAATACACAGAACATTTAATAAACTGCCATAATGCTGCAGGACACATCTGCCAACATCAATGGGAAACATTTATGGTAATATAACACACAAATCTAAGCCTTAAACATCAAATAACCCACAAACGGTCAATAAAACGACCAGTTTAACTTAATAACAAACGCTGTCATCTATTAAATATACCTGAAGAGATCATATCTGAGCAAAACACATATTCATGTAGGAGCATAAATCTTAATATCAATGCAGACAGGACAAGAAACGAATAAAACCCGTTTAATATCAAACATTATCGCAAAAACAAAACACAACACTCGCAGGTGATGTATCACAGGTTAGCATGTTAGCAAGTTAGCTGCTCAAAACTGCTCAGCGTGCAGAGAAACCTGGTTTAAAATGCGTTTACCTTTTAATGCCGCACTCAGATCCGCGAATCCGACTTTCTACATCAAACGTGATTAATTTAGTGTTTTATGCACATGTACTGGCGCTTGTTTATGGACTAGCAGCAAAAAGCGAATGTAGCGCCTATATGTCAATGCCAGTCACCATGGGAGACCGTGTCAGTCACCATGGGAAACCCTATCCACCAACCGGATTCGCTGTTGGTAGCCGAAATGATTAGCATTAACCAATCACAAATGCGCATATGAAGTGGGCGGTGCATTTAGCGAATCGACGCGCCCACTCGAAAGCGCCAACATCAAATATTTAATTCATGACTGTGTCCTGTTTTAACGGTTTTTGTAACTAAATACTTATATGTTGTGTCACATTTAGAAACTTAAATCAAATTGATGCCCTCATATTTGTTTTTTAAATAACCGTAAAAGCTCAAGCATCATTTGAAGGGTAATTTAATAATAAATAATAATACATTTTATTTGTAATTTGATTGTTTAGTCCTGAAAAGTAAAGCTAAAGCGTCTCGATCGCCCCCAGTGGCTGGGTGCAGTATAGCTCATAAACCCCGCCCTCTCCATTTAATAGAACGGACGCGAGACAAACTAAACAATTAAATTACATTTCAAATACGTTTTTTCCAAAGATGGTTTCTGTCATTTTAGGCAGCTTTTAATCACGCTGGTGTATTTTAATGTGTTTGTGAGTTAGTTATTTGATGCTATATATAAACAGGGGTGTGGCTTCATGATTGACAGCTGTGATTGACAGCTTCTGTGAGCGTAGTCACTGGCGCCAACTGACTTTTTTTTAGGGAGATTGGAGCTTCAACTTTAATTTCTACATTTCCATAACTGCTTATGTCACACTGACATGATGAGATGTTGTGCAGTAAACGGTACTAACCGATTTTGTGCGGCGTGTGGGCGGGGCCTCGATACCGCAGCTCCACTTCACGCTCACTCCTGCGAAGACTCAGCTCCAACAGGTCAGCGCCATATTTGAACCCCAAGCGATCACATTGATTCAGATTGCTTTAAATAGGCACTCTCTTTAGCGTCTGATTACAATTCCTACAAAATATGTTGTGATAAATGCTGTTTAAACATGCCGTTTATTATAACTAAAATAAAAAAAAGTTTGTGGTCCAACTTTAAGTTGGCTTGAAAAAGCAACCCAGATGGTTTGAAATAGTTTTAAAAGCTTTGACGTTTGACATATGTAATGTTGCTATGGTACTCAGAGTGGTTTCTCTGTGGTTGTTAGGATACTCAAAATGGTTGCTAGGGTATTAAGGGTGGTTGCTAGGGTGCTCAGGGTGGTTAATATGGTGTTGCTAAAGCACTCATGTGGTTGCTAGGGTACTCAGGGTGGTTGCTGGGGTGTTGCTAAGATATTTGGGGTGGTTGCTAGGGTACTCTCAGCATCCAGGTGGACATTGGTGGTGGTTGAAGAGATTCCCCCCTTCCATCTAAAGTGCTTTGAGGACCCAGATAAAGTGCTATATAAATGTAACAAATTATTATTACTCAGGGTGGTTGCTATGCAGTTGCTAGGATGTTTTGTGTGGTTGCTATGGTTTTGCTATGCAGTTGCTAGAGTATTCTGGGTGGTTGCTATGCAGTTGCTAGGATGTTTTGTGTGGTTGCTAGGTTTGTGCTATACAGTTGCAAGAGTATTCTGGGTGGTTGCTATACGATTGCTAGAGTATTCTGGCTGGTTGCTAGGATGTTCTGGGTGGTTACTATGCAGTCGCTAGGATTTTTTGTGTGGTTGCTAGGGTTTTGCTATGCAGTTGCTAGAGTATTCTGGGTGGTTTCTATACGCTTGCTAGAGTATTCTGGCTGGCTGTAGCTAGGATGTTCTGGGTGGTTGCTATGCTGTTGCTAGGGTGTTCTGGGTGGTTGCTATGCGGTTACTAGTGTGTTCTGGGTGGTTGCTATGCGGTTACTAGGGTGTTCTGGGTGGTTGCTATGCTGTAAATAGTGTGTTCTGTATTCTTGCTAGATAGAATAGTAAGAACAGATAGATATATGTGAATATTGACTGAATAATGAGTGCAAATGTAGAGTATTGCACAGTAAATGTAGTATTCCCGGTTTGATTTGAAGAGTGTAATTCTCCAGAGAGACGCTGACCTGTATTCTATCTATACTGAGAGCCCCTGGAGGCCTGCAGGTACAGGAGCCGTCGTACGAGACTCAGGTTTGGTGGGGCTGCGGATGGATCATGGATCTGATGGCTCATTAAATGAGTCCCCGATGAACATGTGCCAATTAAACCGTTACATTCAGGCTATACCCAATGAGACGTCATTCAACTCATTTCAGAGTTAGCAGGCTGACATCTGCGCTCTATAACCTCACTTACACAAATACCTCAGGTACAGTCCTCAACTGTATACACTTTTCAGAGTATTCTTCCATACAGAAAGAAAGAAAGAAACGGCACATGATTTTTTTCAAATATTGTTAGCCATAGGGTTAAAAAAAAAAAAAACATTTTATTTTTTATTTTCTAAGCTGACCAATTCCACCATCAGATGTCAGTATTGTGCTGTGATGATATGGGCCATTCTACAGAATTGGTTTAAAGCATAAGACTATGAAAAAAGATGGACGATGCTACCGGTGTAGTGACAAATTCCCACCCACCCCACTCAAAATTGGGTCTCCTTTAAGACCTTAAAAAAAAGAAAAAGTAATCTGGATCAAATTGATCCGGATTTAGAAATCCCATGTTTTGCTATCCAGGATCACCTGATCCATCTTACTTTTATGCCCGTTTTTTAAAGGAACATACAATTGAATATATATATATATATATATATATATATATATATATATATATATATATATATATATATATATATATAAATTAAAGGCACAATACGTAAGCTTTTGGGATTAAAATATCCACTATAACAGCGTTATATATTTTGTTGACGTGTGTACATTATCCCAAATGTTTCCAAGAATGTTTAAATCCAGAGAAATAAGCAATTTTTAATTAGGACACAGTAATGGTGCGTCTCCTATCAATGACATCACATCCGCGTTACCCTCCGGTTTTCGTAGAAACCATGAAAACACCAAAGCCGCTTTAATATGTGATGTGTTTTATTACACACTGTTTGGATCTCATTGATGGACAGAAACTAATGATTGTTCTCTAGCTCCACACAGTTAGTCTTCTTGTTTAAATCTGGTGTTGATTTACCGAGCAGAACACCATGTTTTACCGCCTAATATGATCTCGCTCACTGCAGTGTGAACAAGAGTCTCATAGTAGAGCCGAGCCGACGCACAGTCGCATTATAACGTGTGTGATATGATAAACACCACTGCGTTACCACACACACACCTGAGCTCTAACCTCTAGATTCATACTGACCTATTAAGATTTTGTTTTCAACCTCCTTGTAAATATATCTTCTTTTTTTTTTACTATTTTAATAAAGTTGTTACAGGTAAATCTTTAATTACAATTTTAACAATATTTCAAGAGTAACTTATGAAAATTGCTGCATTTTGAATCCAATCTTTCTTTGTAAAAGACAAAGTTAATGATACTGGTTTCAAAGTTAAGCATTCATTAATTTGAATATACATTGAACCAAACACTATCATAACATCTTAGTTGATAATTCAATATACTTTATTTGTGACAAAACATGTTTTTCGGTTGTGAACTTGTGACTGCACATTTTCGTTACTAAATAAATTGTGTTTATTTTCCAAAATAAAAGATTGTGTTCCCTTTTGTCACTACCAAAGTAATGACGATGTTTTGGTCGTGACCGTTTCAGTAATGACAATTTTAGACACTTTTGAGCCTATTTTAAAGATGCTGATCAGCAGTTCTGGGGCCTGTACCATGATGCTAGTTTAACAAACTCAGTGTTAGAGGATTAGTTTTGAGTTGACAAAACCAAATCAATGTATTAAGGCTTTGTTGGTACCATGATGCTGATCATCAGCTTTCTCATTCAACTCAGGCTTTGATCCGGAGTTCAGGAGTTTAGCTGTGACATCAGCAATGAACAGCCAATCACACGCTGTGACATCAGCAGTGGACAGCCAATCACACGCTGTGACATCAGCAATGAACAGCCAATCACACGCTGAGGAACTGAGATTCAATTCTTGTGAGAGAAGCAGTGAGATTAATTTCTCTCTTCTGCAGAATATTACATGATTTTAAAATATTAAGAATTAAAAAAAAATTGCACTGTAAGAAGAAAAGAGCTGTCTATGGAAGAGGACAACTTGAAAAAAATATTATGTCAATGCCATTAAAAGTTATGAAGTTACGGTAGTTTAGTTGATATATAGAACATTTAAGCTCAGTAAGCTTCTTTTTTAATAGTTTTATTTATTGATTTTAAAGCTTATTTGCATGACTTTATAGGCTATTTATATTAATTTTAACAAAGTGCCTATTAATGACTGATTAACTAAAATGATAAATGTGTAATTAATTAAGGGTATAATAATTACATGAATTATAGGCCTCTGAACAAACTAAATGTTATGGAATAACAACCCCATTGCAGAAAAAAAGGTGTTTGGTAGAGACGTTCCCTAAAGTCACACAGATTTTCAGACGCATTTACCTGAAAATTATGGGACCTATTTACCTTTTTCAAACATCAAAAAAATTTTTTTTTAAATAATTAAATAAAATGCAAAAATGATTTCAATATTTTCATAAGTTTAAATGTATGTCTTAGGGTTCGGGACAGCCACCTCACAATTGAAAGTACCCAATAAATTATGACTTTTATATAAATTAAGCTCAGATATTTTTAATATTATTGTGGGTTTCAATAGATAATAGAAACATCTAAGATTTCAATATTTACATGCTTTTTAAATGTGTTTTTTGGTTGCAACATATATGCATAATGATTATACAAATGTGATAAATAATGATTCACAGACAACAAAATAACACACCTCAGATTATATTTACATCATAAATAAAGCAGTTGAGTTAAAATATCACACACAGCCATAATTCACCATCATTACTGTAAATGAAACCAATTATTCCCACATGAATATAGTGTTTTGCTAAGTACCTGTTAGCGTTACAGCTGGGGCAGTTTTAAAAATAAAAACTGGATCACATTTAAACTGTGTTATGTTTAATGCTGACAACATCGACTGCAAAACACTATCTTGGACTAGTTATTTTTTGGCCACCATGACAGAATTGCACATTACATTTATTTTAATACCTATATTTTAATTTGTCACTAAACAAATTCCTATGTAAATAGTGTTTGTTGCTGGAATGTCTGCACAACTGCATATCAAATTGAAGCATTTAAGAATGACCGTCTTCCAAACGTACCAAAATTCTCTTAAAATCATACATTTTAGCATGGGGTTCAACTTTAAATTTCCTAAGTATACAGTATGAGCCGCAAAACGCTTTATACATTAATAAAAAGACGTCACACTAAGGCATGGGGTGAAACACCCTACAGTGCACATGACTTATCTACATGAAAAAAGCTGATATGTGGCCATATTAGCAGCTATTTGATTCAGTTATTTAAAACAGCTCATGTATTAAGGTACATCACACTACTAACAGTTTAGTTTCACAAATTCTGCCTCGTCCTTTTTCAATCAGCTGCACAAATGTAGTCCGACGAGAATATGTTTGGGGAAAAGACATAACGGGGCACTGTGAGCATTAAAAAGCAATGGTAACAGGAGCGGAGATCTTGGACGAGAGCAGCTATTGCATATTAAAAAAAACACACACTTTACCCGTCTTGGTACGACCTTGTCTCTGACTTATTCACATAGCACTGCAAAAAAAGCTTTTCTTACTTAGTATTTTTGTCTTGTTTCTAGTCCAAACATCTAAAAAGTCAAAACAAGAAGTATTTACTAGACAAGTTAAAGTAATTGTCTTGTTTTGTGAAAAAATAACTCAAAATGAAGAGAGTTTTTGCTTAAAGTAAGATAAATAATCTGCCAATGGGGTGAGAAAAATAATCTTAAAACAACATTATTTGGCTTACCCCACTGGCAGATTATTTATCTTATTTTAAGCAAAAGCTCTTAATTTTGAGTTATTTTTTCCCAAAACAAGAAACAATTTATATATGTATTAATATATTTTATATATGTACAAAATAATCTGCCAGTGGGTTAAGCAAAACAATCTTAAAACAACATTTTACTTACCCCATTGGCAAATTATTGATCTTATTTTAAGCCAAAACTCTCTTAAAGGGATAGATCACTCAAAATTGAAATTTGTCATCATATACTCGCTCTCAAGTTGTTTCAAACCTGCATGAATTTTTCTTCTGCTGAACACAAAGAAAGATATTTACAAGAATGTTTGTATGTAAGCAGATCTTGGTCCCCTTTAACTACCATAGTATTTTTTCCGCTACTATGATAGTCAATGGGGCCCAAAATCTGCTTACATACAAACATTCTTGCAAATATCTGCCTTTTGTGTTCAGCAGAACAAAATAGATTTTAAAAGGTTTGGAACAACTAGAGTGAGTGTAAATGATGACAATTTTTATTTTTGGGTGCACTATCCCTTTAATTTTGAGTTATTTTTCCCCAAAACAAGACAATAATTTTTACTTGTCTAATAAATGTTTCTTAATGTAAGAATCTTTAGAAATTTTGACTAGAAACAAGACAAAAATACCAAGTAAGTTAAGAAAAGCATTTTTTGCAGTGAGGACGTTATGCTATGCTAACCTGCGAACACTTGTGGCTGAAGGGGAGGTGGCAGCCTGTCGTTCTCCACATTCTCCGCATCGATCGCGGACGCTCGGGATTTGATCTCCAGCGGGAATCGCTCCAGGATTTCCTGCACCTCGCGGGCGACGCTGTCCTGCCACTCCACCAGCTCGCTCTGCAGGCTCTGCGCCCCCTCCATCACCTGCTGCTGTCTTTTCTCCAGGCTGGAAAGGGCGCTGAGATTGTTATGGATTTGGCTGAGTGCCGGATTGAAACGGGACCCACTCTGGAGCCAGGCTGCAGGATCGTCCTGCCTTCGAGGGGACGCCTGACCGGACATGTAGCGCTCGAAGTCCTCAGGGCTGAGATTCAGGGAATGGGCGTCCAGCTTCTCTATAAAGGCGACGGCACAGCACTGCAGGAAACATGATGAAGATGAAATGGAGAAGATACAATGAAAAAGTGCAAAGATAAAAACAAAATCCAATGACTAGGCTAGAGTAAACAGGAAGTTTTACTCCCAATTGCCTTCTGACTAATCAGCCTGCACATTTCTGCAGTAATTACAGTGGCCCCAAACTGTATGTGGCTTATAATACAAATTATTCCACAATGTATAATGCCATTTATTTACACTGTAAAAGAGTTGACTCTCATAATAAACATGGAGAACATTTCAAAAAATGATTTGGACGGGTGACAGAGTATTTCTGTGCCGAATACACTCCTTCAGGATTCTTTTTTTTCCAAGTATGGCCCTGTGTGACATCATAAAGGGAGGAATTCCTTGTATGAGCCCTTCTCCCGGATGAGTGCACGCACACACACACACACACACACACACACGCGCACACACACACACACACACACACACACACACACACACACACACACACACACACACACACACACAAATGAGCTTGATTTGGGTTAGGGGAGTCATTAGCGGCGCTGGCATTGTGTTTTTAGACACAAGATCAATGTCATTAAAGAAGTGTGTGTTTGTGTGTGTTTCTGTGTTTCCCCTTGTTCAGCTTCCCAAATAACCCAGCATTAAGGGCACAGTGGATGCACAGTTTGTGTTTACGGAGTTCTGCATGTGTGTGTGTTTGTTCCTGGTCATGAGTGTAAACCGTAGGTGTTGAGAGAAACAGCATCAAATGTGTGTTTTTTTGGCAATCAGTGTGCAAATGCATATAACGTGAACAACACCAATAGTGTGTGTGTGTTTGTGTGCCCTTGTTTATATTACATTGTGGGGACAAAACCTGAGATCACCTATATTGTGGGGACCAGCCAGCGGTCCCCAATTTTCAAAAGGCTTATAAATAATACAGGATGAGTTTTTTTGAGAAAATAAAAATGCAGAATGTTTCCTGTGATGGGTTGGTTTAGGGGCAGGGGCAGTGTGTGTGTGTGTGTGTGTGTGTGTGTGTGTGTGTGTGTGTGTGTGTGTGTGTGTGTGTGTGTGTGTGTGTGTGTGTGTGTGTGTGATGGGTAGGTTTAAGGGCAGTGTAGGGGGATAGAATGTACAGTTTGTACAGTATAAAAACCATTACGTCAATGGAGAGTCCTCACAAAGATAGTGAACCAGACATGTGTGTGTGTGTGTGTGTGTGTGTGTGTGTGTGTCTTTAGCTCCGCCCACTGCACTCCTCCACGAGCTCAGCTGTTTTCAGAAAGAATCGGTTCAGTGTATCTGTCTTTTATAAATCTGATAAACTAAAGACTCTTGTGAGATATGAAGGATCAACACTACTCTACAGATACTCAAGATTAACACCAGACTGGCACAAACTGTGAATGTTATGACCCTTTAAAGCCAAATTAGGGACGCATTTAAATGATTTGAAGACCCACCAGGTTGGTGAAGTAGTATCCATCTTCTCCTGTCATGAGCCTCGAGGGGTTGCAGAAGCGTGTGATGTACTGAATGTTGGACTGCAGCCGTGGCGGGTTGGCCTTCAGCACGATATAGATGAGGGTGGGCAGGAAGTCATCTGCAGAAGCGGGTTCATTCTTGGTGACCCTGATGGCGTTGAAGATGTGCTTGCTGCAACTGGTGATGCAGGCGAGTTTATCCCTGGGCACGCGCTTGGAGTCCATCTCAATAATATCTGTGGTAGACAAAAGGAGAAGAAAATGTGTATACTGATGGAAACACAGCAAATACAGGACAAAATAATAGCAAGCTTTGCAGACTGACCTGTGATGGCTTTGACTACACTGTCAGAGACCTCTGGGATCTCCTCATCCACAGGAACACACAACATCTGAATGGTTACCCAGTGTAAGGCCCTGAAAAAACAGCCAAACATCATTCAAGGAGCTAGTCAAGACAGCAGATTTTCAAGAATGGTGTGGAGTAATCGAATTTAGAATCAGGAGGAAAGGGATCTATTCATGACCATTTTATCTTTTTTTATTTTTTTATTCTCTTTAAAACAGTTTCTATTTTTTACACATGGTATTCTTTTTCTTATGCATATGTTTTACTATTTTAATTCATGTCTATGTGAAGAACTGTGAATTGCCATTGTGTATGAAATGTAGCCTAGAAATCTAGACACACCCTAGCGGCAGCAAATCTAATCTGCCCGTGAGTGTCGTCTAGCATCTCTCAATACCCTTCTGAGTTGTAAACGCCAAACTCTGGTCGGGCCAATCACATCGTGTATAGAGTCGGTGGGCGGGGCTTAAAATAATGACGGCCGAGTTGCGTTTGCGTGCTTCTAGTAAACACAGAAACTGGCGAACGGCGGCGGTCTTTCGAATCAGCTTTGACCGCGACTCTGGAAGACTTGAGTTAAGCTTTTCTCTGAGAAAAGAACAAAGAACGGCACTGAAGTCATTCTTAAAAAGGGAAGATGTGTTCGGAGTTATCATCATGTTGGATCAAGCTCCGCTTCACCTTCGTTGCTCTGGTTGGTTGTAGCGCTATCCTATCGCGTGCAGAGGGAGTTTGAAAGACAACCGTTTATCCGCCCCTCAGATTGAGCCGTCAATGGTGAGTTTCCAGACCAAACATCTTGATGTGGCGGTGATCTTGATGTCAGGCTATATGAATTGTGCTGTATAAATAAACTTGCCTTGCCTTCAGGCATTGCATGTCCTTGAGGAATGTGTTTTGTTTATCTTTAAATTTAGTTAACAATGATATGAAACTTTTAAAAATGTTTTTGTTCATTTAAATAAAGCTGAATTATAAATATAAACATTAAAACGAAAATGAGAAACGTTGCCTTTTTAACCTTTTTAAGTCTCATCTGCTCATTAAGTCTGCATTTATTTGATTAAAAATACAGAAAAACAGTAATATTGCGAAATATTTTTATAATTTAAAATGAATGTTTGTGAATATTTTTAACAATTTAATGTATTCCTGTGATCAAAGCTGAATTTATCATCATTACTCCAGTCTTCAGTGTCACATGATCCTTCACAAATAATTCTAATATGATGATTTGCTGCTCAAGAAACATTTATGATTATTATCAATGTCGAAAACAGTTTTTTTCAGGATTCTTTGATGAATAGAAAGTTAAAAAGAACAGCATTTATCAGAAATAGAATCTTTTATAACATTTTAAATGTGATTACTGTGACTTTTGATCAATTTAATGCATCCTTGATGAATAAAAGTATTAATTTCTTTCCCCCAAAAAATTCTTACTGACCCAAAAATTTTGACCAGTAATGTATAATGTTACAAAAGCTTTCTAATAATGACAAATGCTGTCCTTTTGAGCTTTCTATTCATCAAATAATCCTGAAAAAATGCAACTGAAATTAAAGTAAAATTGTACGCAGCTGTTTTCAACATTAATAATAATCATAAATGTTTCCTGAGCAGCAAATCCTCATATGCAAATTATTTCTAAAGGATCATGTGACACTTAAGACTGGAGTAATGATGATAAACTCAGCTTTGATCACAGAAATAAATTACATTTTAAAATATACTCGAACAGAAAGCAGTTAGTTATTCTAAATTATAATAATATTATTTCACAATATTATTGTTTTGTTTTTTGAATGGCAGTGTAGTTAAAAAGGCAACATTTCTAATTAAATTTTAATGTTTATATTTATGATTCAGCGTTATTTAAATTAACAAACAAAAAAACATTTTTAAAAGTTAAATAAAAAGTGAAATAAATGCAGCCTTGGTGAGCAGAAGAGACTCCTTCTAAAAACAATCTTACCGATCCCAAACTTTTGACAGGCAGTGTAAGTGAAATACAAAAATTACTTAACCTAAAAACATCTAAACTAAAATATACAATGAAAAGCTAATTTAAAATATGAATATAAATAAATCTAAAATAAGACTAGCAGACCGAATCCTGCGCTGGGTGGTCAGGTCTTTTTTCTCATCGTCTGAGGTCTCTGGACAGAAGACGCTCTTGTAGAGTCGAGTCATGATGTATTTCTCCACTTGGTCCATCACCCTGTCCACCTTCTCAGAGGAGCCTGAGAAAAAAGAGGAACCCACGGAGGTTTACATCTGTAAAGGAAGCATCCATCGGACTTCTGGCAAACAATTTCAAACCATAAAACGCTGAAGGGACAGGCACTCAAAAATAAACATTCTGTCATCATTGAAAAGTTGAAAATCACATCTTTTCATTTTCCGTTGGTCTTAGTACATGATGTAACTACAGAAGAGTCACGTTTAAATAGGAAAAATATTAAAAGTCTTTAGTCATTTTTGAGCACGATACTAATAGTCTAATCCGCTCAATGATGTATGCTAAGCTATGCTAAAAGTGCTACTGCCAGATACAGAGATCGACTGAATAGATTAAAAAAAAAAAAAAAAATACGGTAAACACAAAAGTTTAACTCTGAGGGACTTGGAAAATGAGCCTAATTTTAAAAAAAGGTGAAGTGTTCCTTTAGCGGTGCCATCTACAAACTATTCAAAAATCTTTGATCAGGTTCAAACACTAAGTTAATATTTTTAATTAATAGGTAATTTACAAGTTTGTCATGTTCTAAAACTAATGCTTCATGCTGCAAAAAAACTTTAAATGCATAATGAAGGGGATAGGTGACTGCAATAACAGACATTTTAATGTTCTAGTCTGTGCATATAAAGAAAATTAGGAATGAAGAGGTTTCATTTTGTAAATATTTCCCATTTTCCAAATAACTCGGCCTCCCCCAGTACATATAAATTACGAAAAAGCACATACCATTACAAGGAAACACTCATTCAGAACATTAATCAGATATGGTAGTTACTCAAATGGATTCAGGGAGTGATTTAAATCAGGTGTCAGCACTGCTTGGTTTCTCTAACGCATTAATCCTACCTTTAAAATGATTTAAGAGTCGGTCAGACATGCCCTGATAGAAGTCCTGCACACACTCAGACAGTTCTTCAGCACTGAGATCCTGCACATTAGAACGAAAACAAAACACATTCTTACTGAAATTATTAAAGGTCCCATGGTATGGAATTTTAACAGTTTTTTCAACATTAATAGGAGTTCCCCTAGCCTGAATATTGTCCCCAAATGGCTAGAAATGTTGAACTTTTTAACAGCTAAAAGTTAGCCTGACGTGGTCATACTCAGCTCTAGTCAGAATATGAGTCTGATGCTCCATTGGGCTGTGATTATGGGGCGTGTTTCTACCGAACCAGGAAAGACCTCGATTGGACAGACCTACAACCAATCAGAGCAGCGGAGCGACGCATAACATTAGTTGTCAAATGTCCACTGCACTGTGTTGCCAAGTCTGCATGTTGTTCCATGTCCGCAGGTTGAAGCAACCTCAATTATGGGATATATAGACCAAGGAATGCCAATTTTAGCAGGCAATCTTTCCAAAATAACACTCAATTTACCCCCCAAACACCTTTTTCCCATGAGAACCTCCCCGAGAATCTATTGGGCATTCGGGCTTGTTTTGTTGCAAATACTTGGCAACCCTGCACGCACGCTGGAATAAACAATCTTTGTGTTTTGTAAAAAAAAAAAAAAAAAAGATTTTAAGGATACACAGAGCACTTACCAACACGATCATCATTTCAGAGAGAAATAGTAAAGGTGATGCATAAACAAACAACCTCACCGTTTAGGATTTGAACAAATTTAATTCAAACTCCTTTGATGACGTGATGATTACGTTACTGTTGATCATTTGTCCATCATCGGCTAAAGCCCGCCCTGATGATCTCATTGGTCAGTTTCTGTTCAGGCATAATTACTCCTCTATGGATCAAGTCCAGACCAAACCCGAGCTAAAATGTTGTGGGCGGGGCTGAGTTCGGCTGCCATCCAGGCTAGCAAAAAGTTGATGTGTGCATGTGACCTTGGTTCTGACCTTTTTATTCCCCATGCTCTCTATGAAAACTCGGCTCTGCTTGTGGATCTCTCTGCCGGGCTTCTGCAAAGTCTTGAGGAACTCCATGAAGTCTCGAGACACGCGATCCGTCTCGATGCTGGACTGACGGGTAATGGAAGGACTGGGCGTTTTCCCCTCATGGCTCTCTGAGGAACACAAACAAGCACACAATATGTTAACAAACAAACTGTATGAACGTGAAGCGGATATTAAAATGGATTGGATGAAAATTGAAGTTATTTTTCATCGCAGAGTGTCATGTGAAATTAAGTAATATTCCAATGGGTATCCAAAGGTCTTCAACAATCAACATATTAGTTTAATAATCAGGGCCAAATTACACACAACTTTCTGCAAAGAATAAAAACCACATTTAATAAACTATTGTGAAATGACACAATATACTGTATCAGGCATAACATTATGACCTAATGTCCTAATATTGTGTTGGTCCCCCTGAACTGTCGAGGTATGGACTCCACTAGACCTCTAAAGGTGTGCCGTGGTATCTGGCACCAAGACGTTAGCCGCAGATCCTTTAAGTCTTGTAAGCTATGAGGTGGGGCATCCATGGATCGGACTTGTTTGTTCAGCACATCCCACAGATGCTCAATTGGATTGAGATCTGGGGAATTTGGAGGCCAAGTCAACGCCTCAAACTCATTACGCCCCTCAAACCTTCGTGCATCAATGAGCCTTGGCCGCCCATGACCCTGTGACCGGTTCTCCACTGTTCCTTCCTTGGAGCACTTTTGATAGATACTGACCACTGCAGACCGGGAACAGCCCACAAGAGCTGCAGTTTTGGAGATGCTCTGACCCAGTCGTCTAGCCGTCACAATCTGGCCCTTGTCAAACTCGCTCAAATCCTTACGCTTGCCCATTTTTCCTGCTTCTAACACATCAACTTTAATGATAAAATGTTCACTTGCTGCCTAATATATCCCACCCACTAACAGGAGCCATGATGAAGAAATAATCATTCACTTCACCTGTCATAATGTTATGTCTGATCGGTGTATATTCACAAGTCCAAATCAACTTGAAGCCCATAAAGGGAAAACAACCTTCTCATAAGTAGGCCATACGACTGAAATATTGATCTGTTACCATGCCAACACCTTTGACATCAGATCAGAGTCAAAGTAATGGAGTACCAGCATGCTTTAGCTAAACACTTCACAAACAGACGCTCTAAATGTTCTTTCTGAACGCCTCATTGACAGCAATGGAGCGTTAGAAGAATTTCAGCCTGAATGCATGCAGCTACAGTACAGGCCAAACGTTTGGACACATTACTATTTTGTAATATTTTTGAAAGAAGTTTCTTCTGCTCATCAAGCCTGCATTTATTTGATCAAAAATACAGCATTTTTTTATATTGTGATATCTTATTACAATTTAAAATATTTGGTTTTCAATTTATTAAATGATCATTTATTTCTGTGATCAAAGCTGAATGTTCAGGATGGTTCCTCCAGTCTTCAGTGATCACGATCCTTCAGAAATCACTCTCATATGATGATTTATTATGAGTGTTGGAAACAGTTCTGCTGCCTAATATATTTGATGAATAAAAGGTTCAAAAGAACTGCATTTATTCAAAATAAAAACATATTTTCAAATAATATAAATCTCCTTTACTATCAATTTTTATCAATTTAACACATCCTTGCTGAATAAAATTATTGATTTATTTAAAAAAAAGAAAGAAAAAAAATGACTGACCCCTAATTACTAACCAGTAGTGTATATTGTTGTTACAAAAGATTTCTATTTTTAAAACATTTGCTTCTTTTTTTCTTTACTTTTTATTCATCAAAGTATTATAAAAAGTATCACAGGTTATGAAAAAATATTAGGCAACAGAACTGCAGTTTCCAACTTTAAAATGAGTCCTCATATGAGAGTGATTTCTGAAGGATCATGATCACTGAAGACTGGAGGAACGATCCTGAAAATTCAGCTTCGCATCACAGAAAAAAATGATAATTTAAAGTATAATAAATTGAAAACCAAGTATTTTAAATTGTAATAATATATCACAATATTACATTTTTTTCTGTATTTTTGATCAAATAAATGCAGGCTTGATGAGCAGAAGAAACTTCTTTCAAAAACATTACAAATCGTATTGTGTCTAAACTTTTGGCCTGTACTATATATACTATATATATTATATATATATATATTATATATATATATATATATATATATATATATATATATATATATATATATATATATATATATATATATATATATATATATATATATATATATATATATATATATATATATATGTGTGGTTTGTTTTCTGTGATTTGTGCAGGAGAACTACACAGTAATGTGGCACAAATACCCACCTCTCAGCCTTGATACCAGAGCTGCCACCAGATTGACAAGAAAAGAGGAGGACGCATGACAATGAGACAGTGAACATGGGTGAAATCAATCATGTCTTTTGACACACACACCACTAACATAGAGAAATGAACAAATACACAGTATGGATCAGGGCAGTATGTCACAAAGAACATCTGAGGAGAATGTCAAATAATACCTGAACTCTGAAATGTTAGTTGTGCTTTGTGAAATACTTCCAGTAAAGACACTTTTAGACAGTAACCTCTTAAACACAGAGAACATTGAAACACACAAAAACGGGGTGGTCCACCTCAGAAAAGACAAACACTGCAATCTCCACCCACGTTCCCTTCTCATTACCCCAGATTTGTCTTCAGGCTCTGTTGGTTACCTTCAGTGGGGGAGCCCATCTCCCAGGGTTGGGTAAAAATGCCCTTCAGATCCCTCAGGAGGGTTTCTCCGTGGCTCTCCCTCCTGCCCTGCAACTTCTCTTTCTCTTGTTTCTCGCTTTCTTTTTTTAGGGGAGGGGGGACACCCAGAGTAGGCAAAGGGAAACGGGCAACACAAATAGAGGGGGTGAAATGGGGGCGATTAAAAATGTGGAAGTTTCAGATGAGGACGTGAAAGTGTGGGAGAGGTCAACGAGATGAAAACAAACGATGAAGGGTGGAATAAAATAATCTCATGAGAACATGATAGACAAATTATAATATCACGTGATGACAAATGAACAAATGTATCAAATCATGCAAAGATTTATTACACTACTGTTAAAAAGTTTGGGGTCATGTGAGTTAAGACATTTATAATCTTAAAAAAGCTATTTCAAATAAATGTTTCTTGAGCAGCAAATCATCATATAAGAATGATTTCTGAAGGATCATGTGACATTGAAGACTGGAGTAATGATGCTGAAAGCTTTGATCACAGGAATAATTTACATTTTAAAATATATTGAAGTAGAAAAGAGTTTTTTTAATCAAATTACTTCTTTCAAAAACCTTACTAATAAAGTAAAAAACTGACCCCAAACTTTTAAACAGTAGGGTTAACTTGACGTTTCAATGATAAAGCCTTTAATTACCATCATTCATGTCTGTTAAAGAGTTGGATCACCCAAAAATGTAAATTGTGTTAATTCCTCTCCCTCATGCCGTTCCACACCCGTCAGACCTTCGTTCATCTTCAGACACAAATGAAGATATTTTTGATGAAATCCAAGAGTTACATTTAAAGCAACATCATGACCCCTTTCAAGCTCCAGACAGGAAGTTAAGACATCGTTAAAATAGTCCGTGTGACTCCAGTGGTTCAGCCTTAATGTCATGAAGAGATGAGAATACTTTAGTGCGCAAAAAACAAACAAAAATTATGACTTTATTCATCAATCTCCTCTCGTCTGTGTCAGTCTCTTACGCTGTTGATGTAGTAAACACAGTGCAGAGCTTCCTGGTTCTACATCAGAATGCCAGCTCACCATTGGCTGATGCTGATCACGTGACTCGTGTGTGATGCTGACACAGGAGCTGACCAATGGTGAGCGGCGTTCTGATGTAGAACCAGGAAGCTCTGCACTGTGTTTACTACATCAACAGCATAAGAGACTGACACAGACGAGAGGCGAATAAAGTGGCTATTTGTGTGTGTTTTGCGCTCTAAAGTATTCTCATCTCTTCATGACATTAAGGCTGAACCACTGGAGTCACATGGACTATGTTAACGATGTCTTTACTTCCTTTCTGGACCTTGAAAGTGGGCGTTGCTGTCTATGGAGGGGTCAGAGAGCTCTCGGATTTCCTCAGAAATATCTTAATTTGTGTCTGAAGATGAAGGAAGGTCTTACGGGTTTGGAACGGCATGAGAGAGAGGAATTAATAACAGAAATTTCATTTATGGGTGAACTAACAAACCCTTTAAACTAATATTAAACTAATATAAGTTCCAAATTGCTGTTTGGATGTTGCATGCAGGCACAGTTTACGGCTTTATCAGAAAGACGTCATCTAATGACATGATAAAATCAAAATGAAACTAAGTATGATGATGAGGGAAGTTGCATATGAAACAGGCATGATTACCAGAAGGAATTCAAAAGCAAGTGTGATTTTTTATATTTTGGGCTCTAGGGGAAAAATCTAGTCGGGTCTGTGAAGCTCCACTGTGTTTCAAACCAGTTTCTACTTGTTCAAACAATGAATATTTATGAAGCATATTTTGTCGTTGGCAGACGACCCATGCCAAATCTGGTCATCCGCTGACTGCAAAACAACATTAGGTCACACTCTTCTAACTCTGTCCCTCCCAAACCCTCCTCGTACCTTTTTTCGGTGCCGTGCGGGAGGAGGGGCTGAAGAACTTCTTCACGGTGGTGACCTTACGGGTCTTCTCGTTGGTTTTCTTCTCCTCAAACTTGGAGAATGTGGCGAGAGAGGGCTGAGACTGGGACTGTGGAGGCTGGGTCTGAGAGGAACTGTGACTGCTGACATAAGCCGCCTCCTCTTCTCGTTGCAGCCTGCGACGGAAGCACATGATCACATACGTCTGTCTGAGCATAATGTCAGCCGCTTCAATATACCTTTGTATGTATGTATATATATACAAAGCCTTAATCAATATTTATCTTCCTATATTATTTTAATGATTCTTTCCAGTTGATTTCGCTTTGTTTCTTGTTTTCTAAAGTGTCTTTCATTTTATTTATTATATTGTATTAAATGTTTATTTCCTTTTACTGAAACACTAAAGACTCAAGATAAATATTGCCTGTACTATTGTCTGTACCCCTCACTGCGAGAGAGCACGTTATCAGCATGCTTTGGAGAAATGTTTTGTTTATAATTAGTTAAGATGTTCTCAACCTTGGAGGAAAACGGTGTGTGTGTGTGACTGTGTGTGTGTGTGTGTGTACCAGATCTGTGCAGGCCTAATGTTGGAGATGGACATTTCTGCAGACAACGCCAGACTAGAAGACGCTTTTCGGTGCCCTATGAGGTCACTGTGATGTAATTCTGGTTATGGGGCGACGGCTTGTCTTCCTAGTTTGGCGATATGTGCTCCTATCTGAAAGTAGCTTACGTTGCATTTTATCTGAGCCAATCAGAATGACGTGGATAGACCTCGAAAACGGTATAACTGTTGGGACAACTGTATGTACGATAGGGCGAGGCAACGAGAAGGTCAGAGAGGGAGCGCGGCCTACAAACTCCTTGTGAGACTTGAAGCTGGCTTCTGCTGTTGAAACTGCAAACTATTCCTTAAGTACATTTTTCTTTTAATTAATTACACTCCTGACTCTGTCTTCATTTTTCACTACAGGTCTTGGGTTGTAAGCTGTTATCCCCTAACAGAATAAATACACAAAATACTGAAAGCCTGGTGTGGGTCTCTTTACAGTCAAAACTAAAGTCTAAATGCATCTGGTTGTTGAAACCACACATGCAAATTTTACTTATCCCAAGAATGCTAAAAAATAAACGTATGAAAGCGTGTTATAGGCTACGTCATGTTAGAGCGCGATATGACAACACATCACCACAGACTCGAGCACGGCCAGCATATGTGGTTATAAAACTTTTAAAAAATGTTTTAAAGTTTTATAAGCACAAATGCTGGCCTTGCTGTTCTGAGATGCGCACTCGTGACATCACATAATACACTATTACATTGAAAAGGTCACGCTTGACATAGCGGAAGTACCGATTCAGTGCTTACAAGCGTGTGTAAGGAGGACCATATACACACATGCAAATGTCTTTGTGTCAGTTTACTGTTTAAAGCGCTTTTACGAACACTTGTAAACACTGACTTCCGCCTACGTCAAGCGTGACCTTTTCAGTGTAATTGCGTATCACGTGACGTCACGAACGAGCATCACAGAGCAAGGCGAGCATTTGTGCTTATAAAACGTAAACTTATGATGAGCGATCGTTTCGCTAGATTAGACCCTTATTCAATGTCTGCTGCCGTTTAAAGCCCTTTGAAGCGGTCATCTGGACCTTGAACCGTTTGAGGCCCATTGAAGTCTATTATATGGAGAAAAATCCTGGAATGTTTTCATCAAAAACCTTCATTTATTTTCCACTGAGGAAAGAAAGACATGGACATATTGGATGACACGGGGGTGAGTAAATGATCGGTAAAAGTTGATTTAAAAGTGAACTAATCCTTTAATGACAGAATTTCCTTTTTTGGGTGAACTAACAAAACAAAACCACTCCAGTTCACTTCCACCTTTATGAGCATCATGTCCAACTCACTTCTCAGCCAGAGCCCAGTCCTCCTGGATCTGCCTCTGCCGGGCTTTCTGGTACTCCTCCCTCCAACATTTGGAGCACAGGCCTTGCCAGGCAGCGTTGCCATAGTAACCGCATCCTTTCTTACACAGCAGCTCTGATTGGTCCACATGGATCCCCCGTCTCTCCGAGCGCTGACTCATTGTGTCCCTTTTGTCTGGGAAAAGAAACAGGTTTGACATTGGGAACTGAATCTGCAGACATTACATAATGTGCTGTGCCAAGACATGCAGAACACACACAGCACAGATGTCAACAATGCCAAAAACGAGACAAGAGGAGTCATTTCAATAATCTTAACAGAGCTAAAGTGAAACTAATGTGAATTACAGATATTCACACTTTAGATGGATAATGTCGCGCATGACACATCTACTGATAATATTGTCATTGATTATAATAGGAATGAGACCTTATGTAAAACAACTGAGTAGATGTTTAATCTCGTCTCTTTATAGTTTTAATTAAATAAAGGCTTAAAAACACAAACACTCCGATCAATACTGATGACATAACATTAAACTCGGAGTATTACATCACACAATGACATCGTTCGGTCAATACCTAGGTTTTTAGCATATTTTCACTGCTAACTAAACATGTATTAAATGTCTACTGAACATGGCATCAACTGAAAATAACATTAAACGCGGTTTAATTTAATCCGCCGCGGGCGAACACGTCAACCTAGCAAAACAGCTACGTGGCTAAAAACAAACACAATAACTCATTGTCAGCCTTGATATAAGAAAGATACGCAACATTACGTCTAATACTACATTATACAAAAGATTTTAAAAATCCAACGGCAAGTTTTCGTGTGTAACGTTAATGTACCCGATAGCAACAAAATACCTCGTCAGCGGTCTCTTCTCCCGGTCATAATGACATCATATGCGCGCGACTGGTGTATGCGTCGTGTGGGCGTGGCTATGTGTGGGCGTGGCTCCAAATGAAAACAATCAAAGTAATACGAATACGTCACCTTTGTGCTTTCGTTTTCCAATCTGATAAATGAATAATAATTATAAATAAAATAAAACAAAAACCGCCCTGCTTCTAATAAATTGCAAAATATATGGTTTATTATCAGCACAATAAGAGCCAGTACAATAATGCCATTCAAACAATATTCACCAAATGTACAACAAAGAACAAATATGCATCGGTTTAGACTTAAGCAACACAAAATAAACTGGGCAAGACTGAAAATAACACCCAGTTAGGATTATCAAACGCATTTGATCTCATATTAGATATTCTGCTGCCAAAACACAGAGAGCTCATGCAACGTCATGTGGCCTTCACAGCTCTCACAGAGACGGAGGTTTCAGATGACTAAATACTGCTAAATCATATGCAATTGTTGAGGGTTATGGCAATTAAAAGCATAGACAAAAGCTATTGGCAGCAGAAAATAATTCCATAAAGTGTCCAAGTATCAAAACAGGCAAATCTAACCTGCAGTAAGGTAGCTAACAGTCGTTTAGTACAATTTTAAATATATAGTTCTTTAGATTCATATTCAGGACATGTCATGTTCAATGTAGTAGGTAACCTTATTCTTAAAAAATACATTTTTTATTTTTATTTTTTTTTATACATAAATCAAAAATTGTATGCTTGCCTAGTGGTGATTATTTCAGAAGGCTTTATGTGACGTTTTGGGTCGCTGTAAATATCAGACCTTTGCATTAGTTAAAGTCAGCATGATCTATAATGCTCATTATTGGCAACATGACACAGATCAGGTCAAACAAATGGGGTCAAATCCTTTTAAAATACTGCAGGGAATCCTTCACAAGCGTCCGAGTCCAGTTGACTGATTCTTTGATCAAACTGTAAATACATTCATTACACCGAACACAAAAACATACTTTGCAGGGATGTCGTAATATAATTAGAGCAGAAAACACTGTTTCACATCAATTCACTTCCTCTGAGGACAATGCCAGAAAACCCAACGACAGCTGGGTGGAACGATTGTGGGTTTATTCTAAAGTTAAAGGAAGTGTATGTAAGATTGTGGCCAAAACTGGTACTGCAATCACTACCCTCCTCACCCTCCCCCTGTCTCGAGGTTGCCAGATTGGCTGCAGGATCAGCAGAACGTTTGTAGATCTGCAGGTGTGCTAACTAGAGCAGATCTGGCAACCCCAAACACTACTGACTTCGTGATTGGTCGATAGGTGGGGGGCGGATCTTCAGGCCAAAACACAACATGACATCATCAACATCAGCTGAGGGCTGCAACAACAACTTTATAATGACAATATCCTGGCCGGACTACTGTTGTCAGTGATAGAAGTGTTTAAAATTAACATGATTTCTTAATGTCTAGAGACATATCAGGGCCATTTTATGATTCATTGAAATACATTTCTTACATACAGTTCCTTTAAACAAATACCTACAAATACTAGAGCTGCTCATAAAGGAAATCTGGGGTTTGCAAACTGCAGTTTCATGAAGGAACAAAAGAGCAACTGCCACAATAACAGCCATCTTATTCAAAAGCGTGTCCGTATTGTTTCCATTCTCTTCGAGTGTGATGATTTTGCTGGTTCATTATAACCGTAGACAGTAGCAAACATCACGTGCGTTCACCTTCACCACCAGGTGATCTTAAACTCATAGATGGGCCTTTTGCAGTAGTAGTGGTTGATGAGATGTTTGTCACACACGCCGATGCATTGCTGGTCAGCAGAGATGCCACGATCTGCCAGGTCGCTCACTATGCAGTGAAGAAGGTCATAAACATCGGCCACCGCCTCCCATGGCCCGAAGGACACGTCCACCTCGCAATGGTGCTCAAACAGCTTGGCCTCACTCTCTGAGCGCTCAAACCGCAGCGAATTAAACAGCGGTCTTTCATAAGGGGTGATGGGCATCTCCTCCTTGTACACGCAGATCTTCAGTTTCGCAAAGCGAGCCTTCCGCTGCATGGCACGAAGTTTCGCGATCTCCACAATGCGCTCAAGATTATCTGGAGCGAAATGAAACAATGTTTAGTCAATTAAAAAAAACAACGTTATTCATTTATCATTTTTAGGGGTTGCAATATCGCAAAACAAAAAAAGCAGCGTGCATTGTGGATAGTGAAAATATTTGTATGTATAGTTCACGCAAAATTAAAGTTTTAATTTCCGCATTAAATATTGTAATAATCCCTAATGACGGCCCTGGTAAACCAAGAAAGTCACACATTTTACCTGGCATGTTTAATAATTATCATTAATACTTTTACAATACCCTACATGGTAACACTTTACAATACAGGTGCACTAATATGCAATAATTCATGCTTAACTAATGCACAAATAATCATGAGTTAATTAGTTAATGTATGACTAATGATGAACCCATTTATTAATGATTACTGCATCAGCAACTAATGAAGATTCTACATGATTAATAGATTAAATAATATATGAATTGCTATACATTTAATTTGTTATTATGTAATAATTCCTTAATTACATATTATACTAACTAATAATGCAAATTAACGTGTTAATTACCACAACAGGTCAAAGCCATGCATTTCAACTTCCAGTTGTCTGCTTTGATTCATCATTAGCTAACGATTTACAGGGGTGTCATTATGTTATGACTTTACTTGTTGCCAGTCTTTGTGCATTTAAGCCCTCCTAGGTGTATAGGACATTCTGCATTCAGCCAAACACAATCAGAGTTATACTTCTAAGGTTTATAATGGGAGTGAATGGTTATTTAAGCCCAAAAAAGTGCATCCATCCAGCATGAAATTACACGGTAAAATGTTTGTTTGTTTTTTGTATGAAACATATACATGTTTATAAGTTCATAAACTATAATCACTGGCTTCTGGTAAGAGCAGGTGAGAGTAGACGCATCTTGTGGTTCAAACAATAATCTCAAGCTCCTCCCACACACAACAAACTCAAGCTCCTCCCACACACAACAAACTCAAGCTCCTCCCACACACAACAAACTCAAGCTCCTCCCACACACAACAAACTCAAGATCCTCCCACATACAACAAACTCAAGCTCCTCCCATAGACAACAAACTCAAGCTCCTCCCACATACAACAAACTCAAGCTCCTCCCACACACACCAAACTCAAGCTCCTCCCACACACAACAAACTCAAGCTTCTCCCATACACAACAAACTCAAGCTCCTCCCACATACAACAAACTCAAGCTCCTCCCACATACAACAAACTCAAGCTCCTCCCACACACAACAAACTCAAGCTCCTCCCACATACAACAAACTCAAGCTCCTCCCACATACAACAAACTCAAGCTCCTCCCACACACAACAAATTAAAGCTCCTCCCACATTCAAGAAACTCAAACTCCTCCCACACACAACAAACTCAAGCTCCTCCCACACACACCAAACTCAAGCTTCTCCCACACACAACAAACTCAAGCTCCTCCCACACACAACAAACTAAAGCTCCTCCCACATTCAAGAAACTAAAGCTCCTCCCACACACACCAAACTCAAGCTCCTCCCACACACACCAAACTCAAGCTTCTCCCACACACAACAAACTCAAGCTCCTCCCACACACAACAAACTAAAGCTCCTCCCACATTCAAGAAACTAAAGCTCCTCCCACACACACCAAACTCAAGCTCCTCCCACATACAACAAACTCAAGCTCCTCCCACACACAACATAATCAAGCTCCTCCCACAAACAACAAAATCAAGCTCCTCCCACACACACCAAACTCAAGCTCCTCCCACACACAACAAACTCAAGCTCCTCCCACACACAACAAACTAAAGCTCCTCCCACATACAACAAACTCAAGCTCCTCCCACACACAACAAACTCAAGCTCCTCTCACACACAACAAACTAAAGCTCCTCCCACACACAACAAACTCAAGCTCCTCTCACACACAACAAACTAAAGCTCCTCCCACACACAACAAACTCAAGCTCCTCTCACACACAACAAACTAAAGCTCCTCCCACACACAACAAACTAAAGCTCCTCCCACACACAACAAACTCAAGCTCCTCCCACACACAACAAACTAAAGCTCCTCCCACACACAACAAACTAAAGCTCCTCCCACACACAACAAACTCAAGCTCCTCCCACATACAACAAACTCAAGCTCCTCCCACACACAACAAACTCAAGCTCCTCCCACACACAACAAACTAAAGCTCCTCCCACATACAACAAACTCAAGCTCCTCCCACACACAACAAACTCAAGCTCCTCCCACACACAACAAACTAAAGCTCCTCCCACACACAACAAACTCAAGCTCCTCCCACACACAACAAACTAAAGCTCCTCCCACATACAACAAACTCAAGCTCCTCCCACACACAACAAACTCAAGCTCCTCCCACACACAACAAACTAAAGCTCCTCCCACACACACCAAACTCAAGCTCCTCCCACACACAACAAACTCAAACTCCTCCAATATGTAACAAATTAAAGCTCCTCCCACACACAACAAACTCAAGCTCCTCCCACACACAACAAACTCAAGCTCCTCCCACATACAACAAACTCAAGCTCCTCCCACACACAACAAACTCAAGCTCCTCCCACACACAACAAACTCAAGCTCACGTCATATACACCTAGGATGACTTGACAGGGTGAGTAAATCATGAGGTCATGAGGGTGAACTATCCCTTTAATATGTAGTCAGGTACAGATTCCACGCATGTCATGTTGGAGAGGGTAAATCCAAGCCTATTGAAGTTCACCCCTGATGCAATACCAAACCTAGCAGTTTAAAGGACAGAGCCTTTTGTTAAATGTTTACCTTAAGTGTGTGCTATAAGTAATCATTTAAAAACTGAACTATTTTAACTCTGGCTTTGTTCAGAGTGCCATATCGTGAGATCCGTATCGTTTATTGTTACACCCCTAATTATTTAATTTTACCTTTATAATAGGGCAAGAGATCAAGAAAAGCCTGTCGCACTTTCTCTCCGGTAAGTGGCTGCGTGTCTTCCAGGCTTTCCAAAAGAGGCCCAAGAGCGTAATACTGCGCTTCTCTGTGCACCGCACGAACACGGTCCCTCTGAGGCAGCTCGCCTTCTCGCAAGAAATTCAGAATATCCCTAAAGCCACACAAGTGGGTATATATATAAGCACTTCCAATAAGCATGCAATTTTAGAGCAGTTATTTAAGTAATCCACTTACGAAATTATAAAAACAAAAGCTATGTTCAGATAATCATAATGTTTGCTTTGTATTTTTGGGTACTGGGAATAATCAGATATCCACTAATCCAAACACGAACCCAAAATATGCTCCATCTCGGTCGATGAAATATCGTCCCTCTGCATCTCGGGGAATGTGGTGGCGGCCGCTGAACATGGCGGCCAGCATTGTGTCCTCAAACCGGCGCAGAGTGGACAGCCGAGTGGTGAAATATGTGCCTCCTACATTTAGGGGGATGACCTCGGGGAACTGTGGGGGGGGGAGAGAGAGAGAGAGAGAGAGAGAGAGAGAGAGAGAGAGAGAGAGAGAGAGAGAGAGAGAGAGAGAGAGAGAGAGAGAGAGAGAGAGAGAGAGAGAGAGAGAGAGAGAAATATTTTGTTACGTCAGTCTGAATGTGCACAATATCTCAAAAGTTTGTATAAGTCTCTAATGGTCAGTAAAAATATATGAATTGTTTTCTATTTTATAGAAACTTCTTGCAGAATCTGTGAATCATTTTAAACTAAATAAAAAGGAATTGTAGATTTTTTTATTTAGTCCTGTCCAGAATAAGATATTTTACATAACAGATGTTTACATATTGAAGGGGGAATTCTGAAATCCACTGCCGCTTCAATATACCTGTATATATTTATATCCTAATTAACTTCATAATCAAAACCTTAATTAATATTTATCTTCCTATATTACCTATATTATTATAATGATTCTATCCAGTTATGATTTTGCTTTTGGTTTCTTGTTTTCTAAAGTGTGTATTTGGTCTCTGAGGAGTGACTGAGGGTCTGGCCTAGAGATGTGTGATGTCTCACTAAACACTTGCAACAAGGTCGTGTGTGTGGATTTTTGAGGTATCACACACCCCTAACATGTCAGGAGTGCAGTAACAGGGTTTGCTCACTTAGCCCGGCTTCCAGAGATGAAATATGGATTTATCATTAATTTAATTACTTATGTTTTATTCCTTTTATTTATTTATTTCCTTTTACTGAAACACTTAAGAGTCCAGATAAATATTGCCTGTACTATTGTCTGTACCTCTCACTGAGAAGGCACATGTTATCAGCATGCTTTGGAGAAATGTTTTGTTTATAATTAATTAAGATGTTCTCAACCTTGGAGGAAACCAGTATTCTCTGGAGTGTGTGTGTGTGTGTGTGTGTGTGTGTGTGTGTGTGCATGTGTGTGTGTGTGTGTGTGCCAGATCTGTGCAGGCCTAATGTTGGAGATGGACATTTCTGCAGACAACGCCAGACTAGAAGACGCTTTTCGGTGGCCTATGAGGTCACTGTGATGTAATTCTGGTTATGGGGCGACGACTCGTCTTCCTAGTTTGGTGATATGTGCTCCTATCTGTCTATGTGTGAAAAGTAGCTTACATTGCATTTTATTTGAGCCAATCAGAATGACAATGGCAATGAGACGGTCAGAGAGGGAGCGCGGCCTACAAACTCCTTGTGAGACTTGAAGCTGGCTTCTGCTGTTGAAACTGCAAACTATTCTAAGTAAATTTTTCTTTCATTAATTAATTGCAATTCTGACTCTGTCTTAATTTCTTCACTACTGGTCCTGGGTCATAAGCTGTTTACCCCTAACAATATAGACCATAAGCCAAACAAAATATCTGAATTTATCAAAATGACCCTGTTTAAAAGTTTATGAACCCTTGATTCTTAACCCTGTGTGTCGTTCCCTGATGATATACAGCTGTGTGTGTGTGTGTGTGTGTGTGTGTGTGTGTGTGTGTGTGTGTGTGTGTGTGTGTGTGTGTGTGTCATTCCCTGATGATCCACGGCTGTGTGTGTGTGTGTGTGTGTGTTGTGTATACGCGCAGTTTCCTGGTGATCCATGGCTGTTTTGTGATGGTTGTTCTTGAGTCTCTTGTTTGTCCTGAGCATTTAAAGGGGGGGATCTAAAGCTATTTCATGCATTCTGCCTCATGATAAACATGGACAGCATTTTAAAAAAACAGTTAGACCTGTGATGGAGTATATCTGTGCCGAATACACTCCTTCAGGATTCAAACAAGGAAAAAAGTTTTTTTTTTCTGTGTATGGCCCTGTGTGACATCATAAAGGGCAGAATACCTTATATGGACACTTCTCCCGAATGAGCACACACACACACAAATGAGCTTGGTTGGGGTTACGGAGCCGTCGGCGGCGCTGGTGTTGTGTTTGTAGACACGAGATCAACAATGTCACTAAAGAAGTGTGTGTGTGTGTGTGTGTGTGTGTGTCTTTAGCTCCGCCCACTGTACACCTCCACGAGCTCGGCTGTTTTCAGAAAGAATCGGTTCAGTGTATCTGTCTTTTATAAATCTGATAAACTAAAGACTCTTGTGAGATATGAAGGATCAACACTACTCTACAGATACTCAAGATTAACACGAGATCGGCAGAAACTGTGTGTGTTATGAGCCTTTAAACTGCGCTTAAAACTGCTTTAAACTAGCGGTCTTCAGGAAAGATCTGGGGACGATTAAGGCACTCAAACACAATTACCGGTATTAAAAAAAGGTTGAAACAATCATTTAAACTCCAGAAGTAAACACGACGCATTAAGAGCCGGGTTAAGAAAACACTTTTGCTTTTTTAGATAAAGGTAAATTGAACTTATTTTATCTTCCGGGAAACATGTGAGTATCTTCTGATGCTTCTAAAGGGCAGCACTAAATAAAAATTTTAAAAATTATATTTAAACAAAATAAGAAAACTTTGAAAATCCTCCTGTTCAAAAGTGTTCAGCCCCGGCTCTTATTGCGTCGTGTTTCCTTCTGGAGCATCAGTGATTGTTTCAACCTTTTTTAATAGGTGTGTTTTATGTAAAATATCTTATTCAGGACAGTACTAAATAAAAAATAGCATGCATTCTGTATATGATCCCTCTTAAAATGATTCACATTTTCACAGATTCTGCAAGGGGTGTCCAAACTTTCAAGCACTGTATTCCTGTGATGGCAAAGCTTAATATTAAGCGTCAAATTATCAGAGCTGTTTAATAGTTTTGTGAAAACCGGGATACATTTTTTTCAGGATTCTTTGATAAAAGAACATCATTTATTTTAACTAGAAATGTTTTGTAACATTAATTCTGATTGTGTATATATTATATTTCACTGCAATTAAACAAGCAATCACTATGCACCAGTACAGTAATGTTTAAATAATAAACAAAGGTGTTGGACTAATCATATTACACATCTTGATAGCTCAAAACACGATTAGATTAATCCATCTGATATAGTTTGATTGATATGCGACTAAACCAATCAAAAGCGACGTACGCACGCCCCACTTGGCTAAAGGACCAATCAGAGCGCAGCATTCGGGACGCAAACGCGCAATAATACATCTGTTGACTATGGAAACGCTTGTGAATATCGCTGGGAAACTACACGGTTCCTCAGATGATTTCTGAGGGGAAAACACGCAGGTGAACACAGCTAAATCTATAAATCACACTTCTAGAACAACAAACTACTCCGTGATGATGATAATAATAGCATATCCTCTTTAAACCGCGGGGATTTACCTCCTCAGGTGCATCTAAGGTGCAAAGGGACTTCCCTAGATGAAGATTAGGGACGGGTTTGGCCGGTTTGCGGTGCTCCTCTTCAGCGGAGTCCGCGCCCGACATCGCATCTCCCGGTGTGTCGCTGTCACTCGCAGCCGAGAACACCACCATCACTCTCGGCTGCGGAGGGACCGTCCGCCCCTCCTGCGCGAACCTCCGCACCCGCGATGCTGCCATTTGGAGCGGAGCTGCGGAGGATAGCGGAGGCGGTTCTCCGTTCGCTTCTCCTGCTCCATTCTGCTGCATGCACACACCGCAGCAGGTCTGATAGTAGTTCAGATTAAGGCCAGCGATTGTTATGATGTCCAGGTCTGTGTACAGGAGCACGGTAGCGGGAGAGGTGTGGTCTACAGGCCGATCAGGTGGATGCGAGGCTGCTCCTGTGCTCGATAGTATCTAGTAAAGCACGTACGCAAATTGCGTAAGCGACAGCGCGCTTGGCTGGAATGTTTTCAGCTGTGTAATCCGCGACCGGCGTAAATATTATAGTGAATTACGAACAAGCGTAACTTTTCTACACGTAGTACAGCAGGCTTCACTTTTATGTAGGGCAGAGGTGTGTGTGTGTGTGTGTGTGTGTGTGTGTGTGTGTGTGTGTGTGTGTGTGTGTGTGTGTGTGTGTGTGTGTGTGTGTGTGTGTGTGTGTGTGTGTCCAAATGTCTCCACAATGTTATATAAACCTGAGATCACCAACAATGTAAATGGATTCATAAACATACTAAATGATGTTGTTTTGAAAATGTAAAAATAGAGAATATTTCCTGTGATGGGTAGGTTTAGGGGCAGGGGGAATGTAGGGGGATTGCAAATATGGTTTGTACTGTATAAAAACTATTATCCCTATGGAAAGTCCCCACAATTCACAAAAACACAACTCTGTGTGTGTGTCTGTGTGTGTGTGAACAGCTGGGTAAATTAAAAAAAGATTATAAATTACGCAACCAAAATTGTAGTTAGTAATACATTACACATTTATGGTAATGTAATCTGAATACTTTTGGGTTACTTTTAGATTACTTTTGGCCTAACTTGTTTATCACATTGATTTGAGTAGAATAATCTTAATACAAAAAAAAATACAAGGAGAAAGAAAATATATTTAATTCTTTATCAACAAAATAAAGTATATTAAATATTATATAAGGTCAGGGTTTCCCAGGCCGGAGTTTTGCAGGGGTTCCTGAGTTTAATGATTTAATTAATAATTCTACAATACAAACAATAAAAATAAAACACTACTAAAGATTGAAAATATGTATTTTATTTGCATTTCATGTTGAGCATTAACTGACATCTAGGGCCCGTTCTTCGTACCTCGCTTAATACATCCGAGATGATTTGACAGATCTCAGATCTTTTAATCCTGATAACTGATCTCTGGCTAATTTGGTTCTTCAAACGAATTTGCGGATTGGATTAATATATCTGGATTTAATTATCTGAGATCATTGCTTGCGCCTGCACTGTACAAATTTTTGGTTGATTTTTGTTGGTTTAACTTAAAAAAGTAAGTAACCTGGTTGCCTTAATTTTGAGTTTATTGAAATTAAAATTTTGAGTTGATATAATGAAGGAAATTTGTTTAATAGATAGAAACTCAAAATATTTTTGTATATATTTTTTTTTTTTGATAAATCATGAAAATAGCACTATTTGGCATGTTTCACTGCATCATCAGAAATAAAACACACAATTACCAAATATGCTTACAAAATCTTTAAATAATATTTTAATAAAGGTTGTCGAATCTCAAAAAAAATTAATTGTATTAACTCAAAATTTCAATTTCAATGAACTCAAAATTTTAAGTCAACTAGGTAACTTTTTTTCAAAATAATTTTTTACAGTGTGTGTTCCCTGAAGAGGACAGATGATCGATACTCGAAACCACGATCAGCAATGCAGAGATTGGCTGGCATCAAGACAACGTAATGACATCATATAATTAAAAAAGCCACCTGGCAAAAAACTTGTCGAAAAAAAGAACCGTTATAAGGACCTTTATAAGGAAACAGACAAACGAACTAACCAACATAAAAGTTAGATAAATTAAATGTGCACTGTTTTGATGAACATGATTCCCAATTATTTATATTCACGATTTTATAATATTTATTGTACACACTTTACATTTTTATTTTAATGTTGTAATTTCATTTTTAATTCAATTTGAAGCAGACTTATGTGAGAATATTAATTAAAGTTTCTTAACAGTCAAGATCAAATTATCTGCATCTCTTGCTGCATTAAGCCACTCTCGTAATATCCGTCATCACTCACATTAATGCACGACAAAGATTAACTGCACATTTGGAATAATAGATACATTCAATATAAAAATAGATCTCTCTTCTATAATAATTGGTATGAAAACAACATTGTGTTAGTTATACATGTACCCATGTATGTCATGCCAATAAAGCACAATTGAATTGAATAGTTAAACAACTTTTACATTCAAACTGTATTTTATTATCTTATAGTGAGTTTTTTGATAAATTTGGGTTTCCAGTTACACCAAAAGAGTTTGCTGTTGTATTTGGTGCCATACCTCAACAAGTTAAGAGCGTGTGGAAGTGATTCTTCTGAGGCAGTATATGTTCAAGACAGCATGTTTTTAGGAGACATTGACATTCTGAAACACAGTTGTACTTATAAACATATTAGGGATATTATAACAGGTGAAACAGCTACTCATTATGTATTTGGTAGACGCTTTTATCCAAAGCGACTTACATTGCATTCAAGGTACACATTTTACATTTTTGTCAATTCTTGCTTTCCCTGGGAATCGAACCCATGACCTTGGTGTTGCTAGCGCCACGCTCTACTCATTGAGCTACAGGAAAGACTCATAAAAGTTTATTGTGGAACAGTGTATTTAGGAATATAAACTGGAATAAAGCTTGGTGTAGCCTATTTGTGAAGCATACTGCTTAAGTAATAAAGTAAAATAAGTTACATTTAAAATTTGACATGGTATATATCCAGCTAAAATGTATTAGAGAGGCTTAATTTAGATATTAATTATTCATATGATTTTTGTTCTATTTTGTGATTGTATACACAAAGATTTTTTGGGTGGACATTGAAAATTTAATTAGAAGGAAAACAAATGTTATATTTAAATTAAATAATTTTGATATATGTATATATTATTCCAATGAAAGTGATAATAATAATTTCACCTTTATTGTACAACTTTTTATTATTTTGGGAAAATTTCATAAACACAAGAAGAAATGGTCAGAATCCATGCCACATTTTCTTCATTTTATTCAGGAGACTAAAGACTATTGCACCAGTTTAAAGAATATTATGAATAAAAAAGCAAGAAAGACTTGTAATATTCTTAAAGAATTTAATTTTTTTGATTAATTTATCAAGGTTTGTATTTTTTTGTTTCATTGTTCTTTTTTTTTAATTTATTTTTTTATGTTATTTAGTTGTATATGTGTATTAATATATTTTCTTTGCTGTATTTTACATGTTTTTTTGGCAATAAAAAAGCAAAGATTAACTGCACAATGTGTGTAAACCTCCAATACGTCTATAAAGTAATCATTCCATCACAATTCACAAATACATTTCTCAATCAAGTGACTGTGACAGTATTATACACAAATTTTACACAACATTAAAATATTATTTTCAAATAAACTTTTATATTTATTATTATTTTAAATTATTATTACCCCTGGTTCAGTAATGAACTCTTGTAATTAAGTATCAGTGGCTGGGACAGATTTTAAGTATCAACTCAAGATGCGATCTAATCCTGTTCACATGAAATAAGCCTGATCAGGTTTAAGCTGACGGATCTGTTGCTGACAGCAAGTCCAGGGGCCTGTACCATGATGGTAGATTAACAAACTCAGGGTTACAGGATTAGTTTTGAGTTGACAAAACCAAACCAATCTATTCAGGCTTTGTTGGTCCCATTATGCTGATCATCAGCTTTCTCTGTCAACTCAGGCTTTAATCCTGAGTTCAGGTGACATCGGCAGTGAACAGCCAATCACACGCTGTGGATCACCCAGATTCACTTCTCGCGAGAGAAGCAGCAAGATTAATTTCGCTCTTCTGCAGAATTTTACATGATATTAAGAATTTAAACAAATTTACACAGCAAGAAGAAAATAGCTATCTATGAAAGAGGACAACTAAAAAAAAATATACCTCAATGCAAGTAAAAGTTATGAAGATAGTTTAGTTGATATCGAGAGATAATTGAACGTTTAAGCTCAGTCAGATTTTAAATAGCTTTGTTTATTGATTTTAAAGCTTATTTGTATGACTATATAGGCTATTAATATTAATTTTAACAAAGTGCCTATTAATTATTAATTTACTAAAATGATAAACGTGTAATTGATTAAGGGTATAATAATTACATAAATTATATCTAAATCATTCAAAATTAATATTTTTATAAATAAGCCTTGTTAAAAGCCAGACATTTTATTCTTTAAAAACTATTTGCTATGTAGTGACCTTTAATTTGGAGCAGAAACAGGGGAGTGATTTTACTGCATCAGAGGTGTGTCACTTTACTCACAGCTGATTGGCCCAATTTCAGTTTGAGATCTCTAATCCAGAACATAACCTGCCCTGGAGCAGGTTAGCCGTGGAGCGTAAGTTACTATGGCGATGAACACTGCTAAAAGCCAAACCACTTTAATGGTACCTAAAACCCAGGATTGGCACAAGCTAAGCTTAAACATATCTGGCTAGCCAGCAAAACCGGCTTCATGGTATAGGACCCAGGATGAGCTTCGAAGAACCAAACAATCCAAGCTCAAGCCAAATCGTCAACAATCAAATCCAGCTAACTGAGTTAGCGACGCACGAAGAACAGGCCCCAGAGCCGCATACTCAAACTCAGTTTGACATCGCTGGTGTTTCTGTCACAAACTACCTGGCAACCAATCACGTCATGTGTGGGCGGGGCTTTAGCATATCATTAACTATTCTCTGAAGCGGGAAGTCTCAAGTGCAGCAGGTTATCCTGAGATATTCTTCTGTTGATATGAAAAATCAGGAACATTTATCAATATAGCGGGTGAATTATGTATCTGATGTATATTATGATGTTCTGATGAACTATATGCCTTTCTCCGCTGACGGTCTGAGATGTTCAAAGCGTTTCTAAGGACGCTGAGACTGAGATGACAAACGGGAACATGGTTTGTGTAACATTAGCAACACATTATTAGCTGTTTGATAACGTAGTCAAGGCTAATCATATTAATGAGCGTTATGTGTGCGGCGCTGTAAAGAGCGACACCATTGTGCAGCGTTTACTACAGTAACTCGAGTAAAGTTGAGCGAGTGGATCTCTGAGCTGTGAGTGAGTGGAGGCGGGGCTCATTTGCATATTCATGATCCGCGTATACTAAATGAAGCAAGGGTGTTTATTCAAAACTAAGGTGTGTCTTCATGTCTAGATTGGGAGGAGCTTTTATTCGGTCGTGACCACTTCTGCTTCCGCTCGTGTGTGTGTGTGTGTGTGTGTGTGTGTGTGTGTGTGTGTGTGTGTGTGTGTGTGTGTGTGTGTGTTTGGTAACGCAGCTGTTTTATCATCACACACATTTGAGTGTGTTAAATTGATGTTATAAAGCTACAAATATATAAAGTTATAAAGCGTCGGCTCGGCTCTATAGACAGGGGAAAATAGAAGAGAAGAGATAATAATATCAAGGATGAGATTTGGACACACAAGTCTAAATAGCACACTTTAAAAAACGAATTAACATGATACAGGAAAGTGTGAATTTGTGGGCAAGAAGAAACAGTGGAACATGTTATACTGTCAGAAATATGAGACTGAAAGAAGGGTTTTAATACAAAAGCTAGAAAGAATAAAAATGCGATTTATATTGGGAGATATTTTACAAAATAACTCAGGAAATGAATGTTATAATTTTCTTTTTCAATACCAAAGTGGCTAATTTATGGACTAGAATATAAAAAGGAGAACGTGTCATTTTGTTCCACACTCCATACCAGTCGGTGGCGGTAATACACCATTTCATTGTTTGTCAACCGCCAATAAAATTGAAGAAGAAGAAGAAGAAGAAGAAGAAGAAGAAGAAGGGCAAACGCTTTAAAAAGGGAAGAAATTGATTTTAATGTTCCTCTAAGTAAATGTGAAGTTAAAACTATTAATAAGGTATTAAAAGTATTATTAAAACATGGCAAGACAAATGGAATACTGATAACAAGGGAAGGCATTTATATAATATATAAAAAAAAAGGTAAATTCTAAAAGAAATATAAGTGGTAGAAATAGGAAAGAAGAGGTAATAATTACTAGGATGAGACTTAGACACACAGGGTTGAATTCTTCATTGTTCTTAATAGGAATACATGAGTCTGTGTGAAAATTGTGGGGGGAAAGAAACGGTGGAGCATGTAATGTATGATAGTAAAAGGTATGATGAAGAAAGAAAGGAATTAATGATATATCTAAACAAAAAAGGTAAGGTAAATAAGAATTTGGTATATAAATTAGAATATGATTTTAATAGAGATAGAGTAAATAAAAGAATTATATAATTCTGGGTTGAGTAAAAAAGGATTTAAATAGGCTACAAAACGCGGATGGTCTAGTTTATTCTGGAACTTAGGACACCACGAAATTAGACTGGAGAAGGAATTGGGATAGAGCATCGTTTATATATATATTCTATATAGAAGGAAAGAAAAAGAGTAAAAACAAGAACAATTTGATGAATAAACTGCGACTGCATAACAGCAAAAGTAGGTGGCGATATGCAGATAGTAGACAAAGCGCCAGGAAACAGAAGAAGAAGAAGGAGGGCAAATCTAATTGGTCAGCTGCTAGCGGAAACCGATGACGGCAATGATCTCTGCGCTATGGCGGAGGTCAGACAGCGGTTCGGAAGAGACGCTTACAAGCTTTTAAAAGCGCAAAATCTCCCGCCTTTGGGTAAAGACCGTAAACCCGTCTCGCTGGAGGCTTATGTCGCAGCTTTAACGAATTCGCTACAGCTCTGTGAGCTTGGAAACAACGCGGTGACCGGACTGTGTGACACGAGCCCGGCGAAAGGGAATGTAAACAAACTCCTGACGGGCGCCGGTGGACACACACACGGCTTAAAAGTGTCTGAAAAGATCAGGAACGACTGCCACGAATGGAAGTCTAAAGCTTCGAGGTGGGGAACACACAAAAATGCTCAGTTTATGTCTTTCACCAGAGCTTATAGTGGTAACGGCAGCCAAACCGGTCCACTTTACAAGTCAAAATCGGCTTATTATGATATTTTAGGAGTGTCGGCAACGGCCACGCATGCGCAGATCAAGACGGCGTACTATAAACAGTCTTTCATTTATCACCCGGACAAGAACGCAGGGAGCGAGCACGCCACGTCAATGTTCTCGCAGATCAGCGAGGCATATAACGTACTGGGCAATAAAGCCCTGAGGAGGAAATACGACCGCGGGATTCTGAGTCAAGCGGACCTGCTGGGATCCAGCAGACCCCCCGGGAGAGAGAGTCCCGCGGCCGGGGGACAGCACACCCGAGCCCGCCACTCGCCCTCTGTCGGACCGGCCCAACAGAACATCTTCGACTTCGACGCCTTCATCAGATCTCACTACGGAGAGCAGCTGGAGCGAGAGAAGCAGCTCCGCCAGCGCAGAGAAGAGTTGCTCCGGAAGAAGAAGGAGCACTATGAGGAGGTGAAGCTGGGCCGGCTGAAGGAGATCACTGTGGGCTTGATGCTGGCTATGGCCGTCGCCATCTTACTGAGCCTCAAGTCTAGCAAGTGATAAAGAGACTAAAGTCCAAACTCGGTCCTGGAGGGCCGCTGTCCTGCAGTTTAGCTCTTGCTTGCTTCAACACACCTGCTGGAGGTGTGTAGTACACTGTAAAAAAAAATGTTGGTTTAGCTTAAAAAAGTAAGTAACCTGGTTGCCTTAATTTTGAGTTTATTGAAATTAAAAATTTGAGTTGATACGAGTTGGACGATCTTCCGTCCTCCGTACATTCACTCGCTTCATTCAAAAGACAGGTAAAAATCTCTTCCATGAGCACTTAATCTTATCATAAAAACACCCCTCTAAACTCTTCCTCTACTACTTTTCCTTTCTTCCCTTTTTCTGATTTTTGCTACTCTGAGTAGTATAAAAAATCTTGGTGTTTAGGGCACTTTTTACGTTTCTTTGCCTCTTCTTGACAGATCGCTTCCTGTACTCCTGAGTCGCTTTGGATAAAAGCGTCTACTAAATGAACAATGTAATAAATGTAAATACAATGAAGGAAATTGGTTTAATAAATAGAAACTCAAAATATTATTTATCTGAACCACGTAAAAAATGTGATAAATCATGAAAATAGAAAAGTTTCTCTGCATCATCACAAAAAACAACAACACAATTACCCAATGCTTACAAAATCTTTTAAAACTATTTGAATGAAGGTTGTCGATTCTCAAAAATGTTAGTTGTATTAACTCAATTTTTTTCATTTCAATTAACTCAATTTTAAGGCAACCAGGTAACTTTTTTTAAAAATATTTTTTTTTTACAGTGTATGCCTAGTAAGACGTTAAATAACTGGTTCAGGTGTGTTTAATTGGGGTTGGAGCTAAACTCTGCAGGACAGTGGCCCTCCAGGAGCAGGATTGGACACCCCTGGACTAAAGCATAAGTCATGTTTTACCAGCCAAACTCGCATATATACTGGTACTGATATTTCTTTCCCCCTCATATCAGTTGCAATAACCCCCTCAAAGTTAATACTATTTAGATATCCCTTAAAATATAAATGGTTTCTGCACACAAAAAGTAACCATAGTTTCTGCCAAAAAAACCATTGAAACATTATATATGCATAATTATGTATATTTGAATACGCGCGTATATATTTAAGAAATATTTGCATGTACTGTATATATATTTATATAATTTAAATATATAAATCTAAAAAATGATCTTGAATATATACATGCATGTGCGTATTTGTATATACATAATTATACAAAGTACACGTATATTATGTGAACACAAACTTTTATTTTAGATTAATCACGATTTATTGACAGCCCTGTAAAATTATATTTACATCAATGTTTTATATATATAATATATATATTAAACAAATGTACTTAACTTACTTTTAAGTACAAAAAGTACTTTATTGTACTTAAAATAACCGTGGTATTTTTGTGGATGGGACATTTGAACATGTTTTGATTGTAATAATGGGTGCTGTTGTAGCTCATCTGTTCATCTGTATTCAGGATGTAAGGAATAAATGAGTGTGTGAAGCATTTAAACCGCTAGTAAACACTCATGGCATTATTTTGCACAGGTAAAAACCGACCCGGGTTTATTAATATCATGCGTCTGGCTTCACTTGAGCCACTGATTTATTTCTAAGAATAATTGTTAAATAAACGTCTGAGAATTGACATTTAAAGCGTAACTTAATCACAAGTTCTGGGCTGATAAAATGATCTCACGTTGGGACTGAAATGACATTGTGTGCCTTCTGCTCATTTAAACACATGAGCGATGAGTATCCAGTGATGAGTACAGAAAATAAATTATTCAAAAGATTTCTGCAACTTCGTCTTCCGTCATTGATCGTGTGAAAGTGTTGTTTCTATCAGTAAATGTTTATTTTCGTGTTGTAGTTTCATTCGGGTGAATAGATACACATGTGCATATGTCGTCATAAAACATAAATTATGCTTTGAACCGCTTGAAATGTCTGACATCAGAAATACTCAAATAAAAGCAGAGTACAGTGATAATGTGTTTGTACAAAAGATATTTACTTCAGTTAATACACCTATGGTGGTTATGAGGAATAATAATAATAATAATGAATTTCAAACAGTGATATTGCTTTTTTCATTGTGGATTAGAACAGCGCTGGGAACAGAATACAAGACTACATGATGATACACAAAGGAAAAAAACAACCGAACTAAATACATATCAAGAGAACAAAGTGGAAGAGTCTTTATTCAGGTAAAATGGAGGATTCAGCTCCATCTTGTGGTTCAAAACCATGACACATAGAAAAATAAACCGTACAACTGTCGTTAGCAGGTGTAAGAGGGAAAGTGTCACCAACAAACTAATGGACAAGAGGACTGTGCTAAACCGAGGTTCTACCTGAGCTTTGAGAGACCTAAGGAGAATCTATAGGAGACCAGCTTGTGTTGGGAGCTGCCTGTCATATTTCATTACAAGGCTTCATATTACAGCATACAGAGCAACAACACAGAGAGAAAGATATGTCATGATCGAGACATCCCGTTTCCATAGATGGTTGGTCGAAATGAATCATGATAACTAGATTAAATCGTTGCTCTCGCTGAGACAGATGTATAGTCGTCGTGCTCGCCTCACACGTAACACAATTACACAACTTTAAAAACAAAGAGAAAGTCTCCATCTGGGATACAATGAAACAAAGTGTGGCTGTTCAGAACATACTGTCTCAGGTGAAGAAAGAACATACTGTCTCAGGAAGTGATGCAAGTGTGAGGGGAATAAACGAGGTAACAATTATGACACCACTAGCCGACTAAGCTACGGACGAATATCTACATTAATGCTACTCGTGACTACCAATGTAATATCAATAATGATGATCTTTCTTTTTTTGTTGCTTTGCATTTCTTTTTTTCTTCTTTTTTTTTCCTCTTTTTTCTTACGAAATCATATAAACGTGCTGTCTTGTGCAGTCGTTATGTTTGATGTGTTTTAGTCGTCTGCAATACTTTCCATAGAAAAATATTTGCAAAAGTGCTGGACATCTGCATTGAGAATCGTTATTCTAAGTGTTTCATGCCATGATATAAACCGCACGGTTACGTTTCAGTCAGTGAGAACGTGGCAAAAGCGTCCAGATTTCAATGTGCTCCTAAATGTGTGTGTGTGTGTGTGTTTTACAACTCGATTTGTCTGTTTTGACAATTTGGTCCAATATTCTAGTTTCCACATGCCAAATCCATCTCCAGTAAAATCCATGGTCAAAAAAAACAACAACAAATCTAATGAATGCCTAGAAATGTGACCCCGGACCACAAAACCAGTCATAAGGGTTCATTTATTTATTAATTTAATAATCATATTAAAGCTGAATAAATAAGCTTTCCATTGATGCGTGGTTTGTTAGGATAGGACAATATTTGGCCGAGATATGGTAAAATCTGGAATCTGAGGGTGCGAAAAAAATCGAAATATTGAGGAAAATCTCCTTTAAAGTAAAAAACAACCCAGTGTTGGGTCAAATATGGACTAACTCAGCAGTTGGGTTGTTTTGACCCAGCAATTGGGTTGTCTTGAGCAAATATTTAACCCAACCGCAGGATTAAAACAACCCAATCCCTGGGTTAAAACAACCCAATCGCTGGGTTAAAACAACCCAATCGCTGGGTTAAAACAACCCAATCCCTGGGTTAAAACAACCCAATCGATGGGTTAAAACAACCCAATCACTGGGTTAAAACAACCCAATCGATGGGTTAAAACAACCCAACCACTGGGTTAAAACAACCCAATCCCTGGGTTAAAACAACCCAATCGCTGGGTTAGTCCATATTTGACCCAACATTGGATTAAAACAACCCAGCATTTTTTTTTAGAGTGTACTAATAATACATTTACAGTAGGAAATGTACAAAATATCTTCATGGAACATGATTTGTACTTATTATCTTAAAGATTTTTGGCATTGGAGAAAAATCCATTTTTAATAACAAATATACCCGCGTGATTTATGACTGGTTTTGTGGTCCAGGCTCACAAATAATAAAAACGATGTTAAATGCGGCGTTAACCCATTGAAATGGCCTTTGGTTTGTTTCATAACCAAGCCTGAATCCTGGGACAGCTGTTTTCTCTCAGATAAAACAATACACACACCCTAAAAGTACAGAATATTATGACCTGAGACTAGATGAGACCTTATTATTGAACTTGCTGGCGAGAATTGCTAAAACGTGACGATATTTCCAATCACTTGCTTGGAATGAAGCGAACAGTTTTCAGTGAAGGCACTCCAATGTTAGACGTGGAGAGAGAGTTTAAGAAACAGTCACGGGCTTCGACGTATATTCTGATAAAAATGAAGTATCTCTCTGTGCTTTCGTTAGGTCTTAAAAGAGACAAATTTGATTTGAATCATTCATTGGCACACATTATAAAAGGCCAAAGGTAGTTTTAAGCCGACGCGTCAATTTTAACGCAACAACATCAAGCGAATTTCATTCCTACTTGAAAAAAACGGACAAACAAATCCTCAAGGTGCAGCTCAAAGCGACAGCTGTTTTCAGTGACGTCAACTACCAGTTGTTCACCGGCTCAATGATTGCGATAATAAACGTAACGTTCGCAGGTCAATTCATCACCTGAAAACCCAATTCAAGAGCATCGATCGGCTTTTGCCTTTGTAGAGTGAACGCAGCCAAAATGGTTAAAACATCTAAAATGCGAACTAATTATAAATCATTAATGCGATACATAGAATTCTGCTTCCTTTGTCAACGTAGTAACTGTTCATCCAGCTCACTAACAGAGTAAAATATATGAAAACAAAAGATAATCTTCAGAATTAATCAATAGACATGTATCAAAAGTACATCATTTAAATGTAATCCAATACTGCCGGCAGTCTATTAGTCTAAAAATATGTAACCTGACCTTTTATAGTCCCTTCCATTACAAAAAAAAAGAACAATATAAGACATCAATATGTAAAAGACAGCATCTATAAATAAGCAAACCACACCAACAAACGAACAAAAAAAATATCTACCATTAGTTTATGCGTGTAAATAAAAAGAACTTAAATGTACTATGTGATATGCTGCTAAATAGCTTAGGGACGTGAGGAGGTGTTCGCTTCCACCGCCTGTGGCGAGTAGTAGTAGTAATATACAAATATAGATTGCTCTTGTCAACAATCACACACACTCACACACACGCACAGACAGACCTGTGCGAAATCAACTGCATACAATGACACGAGGGCCGGAGGTGAAAGGTGAGCAGGTGTTTTTCCAGGAGAGAAAGAACGTTTCTAGAGTCACCTCGGCTGCTAACATTTTCATTCACAATCTACATATTTTCCTCTTTTTGTGTACGAGTGTGTGTGTGTGTTGTGGATGATGTGTCCTCCGTCATATACAGTAAACACAAGTCCATTTCGCGAGGTGTTTTTCCAGTCGTCCCGGAGGTCATGCGTGAAGAGCTCGGGTGAAGCTGGTGAAAAACCTGAAGTCTCGAGTTCGTCCGGTCACTCGGTACAGTGCAGTGGCCCGCGCGGGGCCACACCATAGAAGTAGAATTTATAACACCATAGACACTGGATTAGAATTGTAATTCTACGGGCCCAAACTTGGTTAGAGGTCTCTGATGTATGGTTCTATTATAAGAGGATAAAAATCAGGCTTGTTCATTCTCTTTTAAAAAATATCTTGTCAGGAATATTTACTCAAAGTACTGTACAAATCCTTTCTTCTTCTTCTTCTTCGTCGTCACTATCTGTCTCTGTTTTGGCCTAAAATGACGTTATTAAACGAGATCTCAGCGAGCTTCAAAACGCGAGTCGCGGAGGCGATTAAAGCTATGGAAAAAAAATCAGAACAAACGAGCGCTACCCTGACCTAAACAACCATAAAAATTGACACTTAGCTATCGAGTTAGGAAATTTCTCCCGTCTCCCGTTTGCGCAGACCTTACAGCAACGGTGTGTGTTTTCGCGTGACACGTGGATTCATATTATTCGTTTTTCTCTTTTAGGCCGTTGGCGTGTAAAATCAAAAGGAGTGCTGTTTAGAGTCAGCTGACTGTGCAATCTCTCGGTGGCAACTTAATTGCTATAAAAAGGATTCTCTTCTTCCGAAGTGTGAAAATAATGCGGCTTCCATTACGCTGGAGTCGAGTTGCATAGCCATTGGATGGCCTCCTCTGGGGTAGGGAGGGAGAGGCAGGTGGGACGCTGCACCCGTGTTCCTTCAGCCAACACTTGCTTTTAAATGCTTGACTTTTGGTTTGAAACCGGTTCGAACTAGTCTCTGCAGACGGCCGAAGCATACATGATACAAAAGGAGGAGAGTCTTGAGAACTGATAAATTACCGTAACAGTTATTCAGCGTGTTGGTGAACGTCTCTATTTTGTGTGATATCATAGTGTGTACTTGTTTTTTTGTCTTGAGAAGATCTCGTGGGGAACGTTCCCTCTCCTGTGCTTTTTTTTTAGTTTTGTGTTTAGTTCACCATCAGCCAATGGTGTCTCGGTCCTGTGGCCAGCAGGGCCGTTAAGTGCTTCTCAAAATAAACATTTCCTGTTCTTGTTCTCGTCTCTGATAGCCCACTTCTAAACAGCGATTTTTGGAAACCCTTGGGTTAACCGGTGGTGTGTGTGCACCAGGCTTGGCTTCAGTGAGGGACAAAGTGAGAATAAAACGGCGACGCGGCGGCGGATCAGAACTCCCACTCGTGAGGCTCGTCGCGGTTCGCCGCTTTCTCCAGCCTGTGGATGATGTTGTTGAGGTTGGCCGCTTTCTTCTTGCGCAGGCTGCTGTCCTTTGGGTTTCGACAGGGGGGCGCGGCGGCGCCGGCGTCGGTAATGCCGAACAGGCTGTCTATGATGCCTCCGCGCGGCCGACTGACGCCTGAGGCCCCAGGATACTCGCCCTCGGCCTCGGCCTCGTCCTCTCGGTGGCTCTTGCGCTCCTCGGAGCCGCTCGGTCGGCCCTCCGCCGTGCTGTCGGATTCGGTGCCGTCGCAGCTGTTGTCTCCTTCGCCCACAGACTTCCCGGCCCGCGCCGAGGGGGATCCGCCTTCACCGGCCGCCGCCTGGATCTCCTCGATAAAGAGCTCTCGTCGGATACGGGACCTGCCACAACAACAAGACTCGTGAGAACAGGAACACAGGCAAGTGATGAGAATCATTTACACACCCTTGATTCTTAATCCTGTGTTATTCCCTGATGATTAGGGATGGCAAAACTAAACATTTTCTTGACCGTCCACCGAGCCTCATTAGCCGGTTGACACCGGTTAACCGATTAGTTTAAAATATGTTGCGCTATTTGAAAGAACAGCCGCGAGCCGCGCCTGTAATTTCGTAACTCTGTTGCATCTCTCTGCCGCTCTGCCTCCTTAAAGGGGCCTTTGAAGTTGGAAAAAAAACGTCCGTCAGTGTTGTGTTTTCGTGCGTTTTATTTTTATTTTTCACAGCTCTGGATCAGAATGGTGATTGTTAAACCCACAGAACAATCCACTACATGATTTCATGCTGAAATGTGTAATTTTTCTTATGTTAATTTTCAGCTTTAATTTTTTTACTTAATAGTACTGTATGTAAGATGATTTATGATTTTTTTTTAGTTCTTAAAAAAAATTTACTTGAAAGAAAAAGCTAATGGAGCACTTTCATTTTAACTTATATAAACTAATATAATGTATTTTACTGGAAAGTTTAAAGCTCATAACCATTAATATTTGAAGAGCAGTGTTATGTTGCATCATGCAGTGTTTGTCCTAAAAAGTAAATGTGGTTTGTTACCTCAAAAAATGTAAGGTCATTCCTATTTTTTGTTTTACGTTCTATTATATTAACATTAAAAGCACACTCTTTTTTGACTAAAATAACAGTAAAGGGTAAAAAAAAATAAAAATCCCAAAAATTAAAACGGGAAAAAAGGAACCTGCAAAAATTAAAACGGAAAAAACAGAATTCATACTACAAGGTTTGAAATATATCATACAAGTTTCACTTTTTGAATGGAATAAGTGAAATAAAGCAACTAGCACCTAAATAGTTATTGTTTTTTTGTGTGAACAGCCTTAAAGGGACAGTTCACCCAAAAATCAAAATTCTGTCATCATTTACTCACCCTCAAGTTGTTCGAAAACTGTATGAATTTCTTTCTTCTGCTGAACAAGGTGATATTTAGAAGAATATAACCAACAGCTGACGGGCCGCACTGACTTCCATAGTATGGGAAAAACACTATGTCAACTGGTTAGTGACAATCTTAAAAATATCTTCTTTCATACATGTTTGGAGCCACTTGGGGGTGAGTAAATGATGAACTGTCTGCTGTGCGCCTGCTGTCATGATAGGGCCTACGCATTAAGAGCCGGGGGTAAAAACTTTTGAATTTGTAGATGAAGGTAAATTGTACTTAATTTGTCTTCCGGGAAACATGTAAGTATCTTCTGTTGCTTCTAAAGAGCAAAACTAAATGAAAACAAATTGATATTTTAAGACAATTTTGGACATCTTCATCCTGTGCAAAAGTGTTCAAAAGTTTTATTATCTGTCCGTCATCGTCTAAAGCCTGCCCTGATGATTTCATTGGTCAGTTTCTGTTCAGGCATAATTGCTCCTCTATGGAGCGAGTCCAGACCAAACTGCCCGAGCTCAGATGTTGTGGACGGGGCTGAGTTCAGCTGCCATCAAGGCTAGGGAAATATACTATGGGCCCATCAAATATTTGGTTACTTTCATACATGTTTGGAGCCACTTGAGGGTGAGTAAATGATGAACTGTCCCTTTAAGGGCTGAAAATGTACCTGTAGTTGTGAAACCAGTTGATGACGGTGCTGGTTTTGAGGTTGAGCTGGCTCGCTAACTCCTCGATGGTTTTCGGGGAGGGGTAAGGCTTCTGCTGATAGGCTCGCTTCAGGGCTTCCTTCTCTTCCGGAGCCAGAACCACACGGGGCTTCTTCAGCTGGGGCTGCTGCGGCTGCTGATGCTGATGCTGAGGATGCTGGGACAGATGCTGGGGGCTGGCACACTGAGTGATGTCACTTCCTGACAGACCACTATCCAGCGAATGACTCTCGCCGATGGAGCTGTGGCGTCTCTTCATGTAGGCTGAAAAACACACATGGAGAACAGCTGTAAATACAATCAGAGAATGCACATCCGCCAATCCACAGGATATACGATTAGCTTGTATTGATCATAGACAGTAAAAGAAATGGACACAGCGACCCCATAGACTTCAACGGCGAAATTAGAGGCACTCCCTTCCTGACGGCTGAGCGAACTATGCAGGCTCAGACGGAGCTTGAGGACGTAGATGTGTCGTGAGTAACCTGTCGGACAGCTGTAGGTCTTCTAGTAGTTGTGGAAAGTAAAATCTGAATCACGTTGTGTAAATGTTTTCTCCCGTTGCTTTTGGCTCACTATGGGCTTCTCCTCATTCTTCTCCCTTGACTTTATCAGACTTTATGTCTCCACGTCCCCCCGACTGTCTCATAGACAGTAAAAGATTGCCTGCGAGCGTCTCCTCAGGTCTATACGGTAATTTCTCTACTGTGCGACAGAGTCGCGTTGGTTATGACGCAATCGTTAGCCTATTTTTACAAAAACAGCTTCTGCGGGGCGATAGTGTAAGATACAAGGTAATGGAGCCTTTTATGCATTGTCGTGTTCCTTTAGAAATAAACAATGGACAAATGGAGTCTTTAAACGTCTCAGATGTAAAGTTATTCACTGTCAAAGTGACTCAAAAATGAATGGGAGTCAATGGGATGCTAACAGCAGGTGATGGCTTGGTTAGCAATGGCCGCCCCTATGGGTGAACGCTTTCCGAGCGCTAGATTACCCCCTTGGTATTGATTGGTCAACACTTTTAATGTTGGGGGGGTATGGTGTCAATCGTGCCCCCTTTGTTGTCTATACAGTGTGTTGGATGCTATAGACATCGGCGTAATTTGCGGGTGGGACGGTGGGACATGTCCCCACCACTTTTTGAAACATCTTGCTGCACGGATGAACCTAACTAATAAAAACACAACATCTCTGGTTAACTAAAAGAGCATCATTTCATTCGTTTGGTAAATGGACCAGTTTAAAGCTCAACTGAAGACTTTTCTGTTCAGAAAGACTTTTATATGTTGATTGTTTGTATTTTTTTGTATTTTTACTTTTTATTCATTTTAGTTATTTATTTTTCCCTTTTTCCATTGTTGCACTTTGAGATTCTTTGGAATGAAATGTGCATTATAAATTAAATCTATTATTATTATTATTATTATTATTATTAAATAAGTTTATTTAAGGTTGTGCAGTCTTCACACAGACGAGCGCTTTAATCTAACGCTTAACGCCGTTGCAGAGATTTTCTATTTGTTCCGGTGAAAGCACGAAACAAAATGCACAAAAACTGTCCCTGCTCTTGATGTACTGATGATATTCGGTTTTGATGAGAGAAAAAATAGGCTACGAGGGCAGATTAGAAACGAGAACTTCTGACACGTTTAACAGACTAGACCAGGGATTATAAGCGAAGTGCAAATTTATGCCTTTATTCGCGTGAAAAATCTTGGCACAATGCTATACTGTGTTTAGATGCAATAATTAAATAAGCAATATATAAAATCTATATCAATAAATTAACTATTTAATTGATTTATGGACAGCTTCATACAATTTTTTCTACAATTGTTATTGTATATATTTGACATCTGATATAACATTGTATTAGCAATGCTACCCCCCCCCCCATAATACGCCATAAACTGCATATCATTTGCACGTGAAAAACCGCGTACCATGCACACAAACGCTCATTTTGACATATACATTCCACGAGATTGCACACTCGTACTATTTATTTGCATTTTCGTGAGACTGTCCCACCCATTTTTTAAAACAAAGTTACGCCACTGGCTATCGATCAGTGGTTCCCAAACCTGTCCCCAGCACTGCACCGTTTATATGTCTCCCTCATCACACACACCCACTTCAGGTCTTGCCATCTCTACCAATGAGCTGATGAGTTGGATCAGGTGTGTCTGATGAGGGAAACAGGACAGGTTTGGGAACCACTGCTATAGATGAAATTACAGTCAATAAAACGCTTGATTGCTGTATTTCTCTTTGGTCAGTAGGGGGCAGTCTCTGATTACTAATATTATTATTATTATTATTGCATCAGGAGGGCTTTGTGAATTTGGTTTAGACATTTGAGTCCTCCAGCATTGCAAAAACAACCATAAATGAATAAAAACTCCCCAAACAAGAGGCAGATTCATCAGGGCTCAATGTTAAAGAGAAGCTGAGGATCTGAGTTGAACTGTGCTTTCATAATTCTGTGCATGTGTTTTTATTTATTCCACATAATAACATAATACTCCACATTGGCTGTTTTGAGCATTTTTTTTTTTAGTAAATTATGTTAATTTAAATAAAGTAAAGTGGTCCCAACTTAGATTTTTTATGCGAGAGCCGGTTAAAGAAGGTTGAAGATCTCTATTAAACGTCATTGTTTATCGCTGTCACAAAGTTAGAGCAGCTACAGAAATGTTTTTGTATATCATAATAATTTGATCAAAAGTAACATTTATACTGTTAAATTTCAATTCATATTTCAAATAAATAAAGGTTTCCACAAAAATATGAACTGTTTTCAACACTGAAATAGATCAGAAATGTCTCATCTGAGAATGATTAGTGAAGGATCATGTGACTCTGAAGACTGGAGGAATGATGATAAATTCAGCTTTGATCACAGGAATAAATTACACTACATATTCACATAGAAAACAATTGTAAAAATATCTCACAATATTAATAAAATAATGCGTCAGTTCCAGTAAAATCACTCCTTCTAACAATTTACAGCTCAATAAGAGCGATGTACAGTAACGATAACACTGTGTAACCAGTATGTCTTTCAATAATGAGCACAAACAGACAGCAGGCACATTAATATCCCTGTTCTGATTAAAAACAGCACAGCTGTGTGTGAGATTTGTCATTTCAGTGTGTGTTGAAGAGGAGCCGTCGGCAACAGCGATGGTAAAAGATTCCGCTGGTGGCTAAAACTCTCCGAACAAGGGCCAAGCAAAGGCTAATTTGCTTTGTGCCTCCAGCCGGCGTCGAGGTCAAACTCGTACTCTTTTCTGAAAAGCCAGAGCAAAAGACGGCGAGGTGGTGAGAGACAAAAACAGACAGAAAGAGCACGACAGCAAAGCTGTTGCTTTCCGTCCCTGGCAAGCGCAGAGTGGGCTTGAGGGGTAAAGCGGAGCCAGTTTCACTCTAATGAGGAGATCCCCCTGAGTTTTGCCCAAACGAACCGCAAAGCCTGACTCATAACAAAACCATCATCGTCATCCTCACCCAGGGAGCACCAGTAATGTCACTTTTAGCCTGAGAGGAGTGTTAAACAGGCCTAATGACTCCAGGAATGTTCACTTGGCCTGCTGCGAGCTCGCAGGCGCGGGCCCGGATCTGGGTGCAGTGGACTTTAAGTAAGCCAGCCCCAAAGAGCCATCAGCCTGTCACAGCCGATCACCAAACTGACAACTCCCACCCTCATCAATCCAGACAGCGGAGCCATGTGAGCATGTGCGGCCCATTCGGCAGCCAGAGGACACATCTGGGCTATTAGAGAGGGAAAAAAAGAGCAATCAAACAGCCCATCAGGCCTCCCTCGGCCTGACCGGCTCATCTCCGGCAGCTCGCGCATCTCTTCACATTAAAGTGAGGCGCGCTGACGAGAGGCAGCTTAAAGATTGTTTTCTGCAACTCCTGCGCCGGCTGGAATCAATACTGGATAAACACACACACACACACACATTTGTTTTTGTGAAATGTGGGGACATTCCATAGGCGTAATGGCTTTTATACTGTACAAACCGTATTTTCTATCCCCTTACACTGCCCCTAAACCTACCCTTCACACACACACACACACCACACACACAGCCCCTACACCTACCCATCACAGGAAACATTCTGCATTTTTACTTTCTAATAAAAACTCCTCCTGTGTGATTTATAAGCCTTTTGAAAAGTGGGGCCATGGGTAATGTCCTCATATTTCACCCTCTCCTGTAATACCTGTGTCATACCAATGGCATTATACACATTTGTGTCCTCATATGTCACAAAAACATGCCCACACACACACACACACACACACACACACGGCTAACGATAATTAGCAGGTGCTGAGTGTAAATATGGATAACAGTTCTGGAGAAAAATACAGATTTTTTTGAGTATTACTCTATATCGTGTAACTTTAGTTTAATTGATGTAACTGTGATTAGTTTGACACTGAAGACTGGAGTAATGATCATAAATTCAGGAATAAATTACATTTATTCAGATAGAGAACACAGGTATTTTAGATTGTAATAATATTTCATAATATTAGTGTTTGTACTGAATTTTATGATCAAATAAAACGCAGCCTTGACGAGCATGAGAAACTTCTGTCACTCTCATCCACCCCTTGGGTCATTTTTTGTGTTTTTCTGAGTGTTTATCTGAGTGGTCAAGACTTTAGGACTTATGTCGCACTTTAACCACGAATACACAGAAAATAATTTACTGGATTTGAGGAGTTTATGTGGTTGAAATTTAATAAAAGTAAAAATCCTTCCCCTCACGGCTCAATTTGACCCCCTTAGAAATGAATGGAGGAATGCTTCAGTACACACAGAAAAACAGAAAATGCTCAAAAAAAAAAAAAAAAAAAACTCAAACTTTACCAAAAAATGACTTTATAATGTCTCCACGTGTCTCTGAATGCATACTGAAGAAACTGAGTTAAGGACTCAGAGGAACAGCTCATCCGCTCCATTATAGAGCTATAAGGCCATCAAGAGTCATGAAATATCATCTTATATTACTATTATTTTTCCACAAGAGGTCAGCAGAGACACCCATTGTGAGAGATTCTGAGCTGAATTAAAAGGTTATGCATGAAATTGTGTGTTTTGAATTTAAGTGAATGTGCTTAAATTATTATTTATTGATAAAATCCAGTGATTTAACGCTGAATAAAATACAAATTAACAAAAAATCTTAAAAAATAGTGCATTAAAAAAAATTGCATTTTTTTTAAATCAAACTAAAATGAAAATAAGCTTTCTGGACGAAAAAATGAAGTACAATTTTAGGGCTTCGGGTAAATTTTACCCGCGACTGAAGGATAAGATTTTAAAAAATAATAATCTTACCAACCCCAAACCTTTGAACAGTATTGTAATCCAGCGGCTTTAATCCACTATAAGATGCTCTAATGGCAAGGAGCAATTTGAAAATAACACAATTATCATTTTACATATCACATTAGAAAAAAAAAGTCACAAGTGGCTCAAGTAATTCTGCAGAATAACAAAAATGGTTATTTATTACAAAAGCATGCTCTTTTTTTCACATCAGTGCTGTTCTTTTAAACATGACATTAGTGGCTCCAGGTCCAGCAGGTTTAACATGGACCCGGCCCAGATCGGGCACACGCGAGCACAAGCCCAACTCAACGCAAGTGATCGCTGTGGATCAGGCAATCTGCACAACTCCAACGTCAAGCGATAAAACAAGAGCAAAGAAATAAAACTCCTCAGCAGACAGAAGTCTTTGGAAAAGACCTGCCAACTCAAGCAACACTGAACAAACCGTGACGCGCTTTAATAAACACCGAAATAAAAGCATTCTGAAACAACCAGAGCTGGACAGAGTACACAACTTCATTACTGGAGTAAAAGTAACAGTACTACTAGTTAAATATTACTCCGTTACAAGTGAAAGTTGTAAAAACAGATTTTTACTGAAGTAAAAGTACAGAAGTATTTGATTTCAAAAGTACTTAAGTATCAAAAGTAAATTTTCTTTTCTATGTCAGTGCATTATTTTATTATTATAGTTGTATAAATGCACACTATGCCATCATGGTTTAAGCCAGTCAGTGATGCTCCATCTGACACACTAGCACACGACTAACTTAAACTCATTTAAATACTTGTAGAAAAGTTACAAAGCTCTTTATAAAGCGCTGTCACTTTAAGGCCGAATGCTCGGATCCAATACACTGATACACATCTGATATTCTCACACTGTTCACCTTCACTGAAGACAGAATCAACTTTGTTTATGTGAATACTCCACTAAATGAGCATTTGGACATCCGTCTTCTTCCATTTTGCTCTAAACTATAAATCAGTGTTTAATAAATGCTGTGAAATCATTGAACTTCACGAGACTCTACAAGAGTGATTCCTGAAAGGCTTTCTGCAAAAACCCAAACACCTTTTAAAGAAGAAAAAAATCATCCGCTGACTTTCAAAGCTGCGACAGAAACGACTTTCCACTTCGAGGACCTTGATAGAAATGTAGTGGAGTAAAGAGGACGATATTTGTCTTTCAGATGGAGTGAAGCTAAAGTCATAAGTTTACAGAAAATATAATACTCCAGTAAAGTACAGATACTCAAGAAGTGAACTTAAGTACAGAACTCGAGTAAATGTTTTAGTTCCTGTCCTGCTCTGGAAACAACACGGACGATTGCTAACAGGTCTGCGCTGGGGGGTGGCCAGATTACCTTTCTTTTCCATCCGCTTCATGTCCATGAGCTTCTCCACGTTGCGCGGGTCGCTCAGCCACAGCTGCATGCGTACGAACGGCTCGCGACCCTTCAGGCTGAGCTTGTGCCAGGGCTTGGGCCGGGCCAGCAGATCCGACACAGAGCCCTGCGTCAAACCCAGAATGCTCTCTCCAAACAGACGCTGGCCTGGAAACACAAGCAGGAAACCTCCATGTGAGCACGTTCCAATAACGCTGGACGACCTGAACGTGTACAAATACTCAATATATTGTTTTATCATTTACTGACATATTTTGTGCTAAATTGCTTTTGTGTGTGTGTGTGTGTGTGTGTGTGTGTGTGTGTGTGTATGTGTGTGTGTGTGTGTGTGTGTTGTGCACTTGGTTTGACATTTTATGTAATGCAAGACACACTGTTAACCTGGATATGTTGGCAAAACAAACAAAAAAATAAGTTAAAGTTTAAGTAAGCAGAACTGATTTGCATTGCTCTGAACTTGAAATATTTGAGTAAGCTAATTCATATGTTGGCAAAACTAAAAGAAATAAGTTAATGTTTAAGTAACCTATTTTCCGGACTATAAGTCACTTTTTTTCATAGTTTGGCTGGTCCTGCAACTTATAGTCCGGTGCGACTTATATATCAAATTTAATTCATACTGACTGACAAGAATAAACATTTATCTACGTCTACAGCCGGCGCTCTATGCTGCTCCTGTAGCCTAACCCCTGAAAAAATTAACTGAGAGCAGAAAAAACTGTTACCTGAAATATTAACTTAAAGACAAGAAAGACTGAACACAAACAAAATGCCCTCATAAAGAAAATCATATTCTGCAAATTACAAACTGCATGTAGTAAAATATGCAGCCGAGAACGATTCACACTAGCAGCGTTTGTCTCGCGCGGCTGAGCGTTTAATCTGTGGACTCGTTCCTTCAGCTCGGCCTTCTTGCTTTCAGTCCGCGATTAGCTGTCTTTGTTTTCTTCTTTACAGTTAAAGTAACGTCTGCTTTTCATCAGTCCCTCACAAGTATCTCACTCACTTCAAACTTTCTTTCTTCTGCTCGATTATGCACAGCACTGCTTCTGCCCTAATGCGACTTATAGATGTTTTTTTCCTCTTCATGACGCATTTTTTTGACTGATGCGACTTATACTCTGGAGCGAGTTATAGTCCGGTAAATACGGTAAGCAGAAATTGCTCTGAACTTGAAGTATTTAAGTAAGCTAATTCATACATTTAACTTAAACATAACATGTAATCTCACATTTTGTAGTGGAAACGACTAGCTTTAATTAGCTAATTCAATAAATGCCACCTTGCTAATTGGTCACACAATGCTTTGGTAGCATTAGCTTAGCACCTGCAATATAATACATTTAACACGTATCTGTTCTCAAACTAAGCTCACGCTCCTCTCATCACATGATGGAGACCCTACAAAATAACAAAACATTAACCATGACTAAAATCTCCCGCTTAACGCTAATCTTGCACACACACAAAAACATACTATAACACTTAATTTTAGCATTTACTGAGTGCCATGGTAAAGGATGCTGGGAAATGGAAATCCCAGCCCAGTTTCGGTTAAATTTAAGTTCGTCTAAATGAAAAGAAACACAATCATAAAACTCAAAACAATGAAACTATTCAGATTTACTTAAAATGTGTCAGTTTTGAGAACTCTGGGATAAAAATAAAGTTCTAAATACTCATAAAAGTGCCTAATTTGTTAAATTTAAGTTGGCTCTACTCAAACTTATTTTGAGGGTTCGTGTCTACAGTGTACAGTTGAACTTTCTTAAGTGTCTAAATGTGTTTTGAGGCCACAGTAATTGCATTTTATTTATTCTGTGCCACTATTATAAAAAATAAAAAACAATGATTTTATTGTACTATGGCATCAAAGTTTGATCAAACAAACCCTGCTGATTTTCGCTTTTAACCTCCACCTTCAAGACGAGGTGCTTTCAAAAGCTTTCAACAATTTTTCCCCTTCTAAATAAAAGGCACCCGAATCCTCTCGGCAATCACTGCGATCCGTCTACGCTCAAAAAGGAAACGTTCCCCAGAGTAAAACAAAAGCCTGAGATCCCAGAAGATTACTTCCCTCTCTCTCTCCCCGTAGACTCGTCTTTACGTTCTGCACTTTACACAGGTCAATACCTCTACAGAGCACAACAAATCTCTGCTGCTCCCGAGACAAAAAAATCACATTGGGAAATGAGGATCTGTGAGATGAAAGAGACTGTCACAGCATCACGCCGAGGCATCGTCTGTACGATATAACCACACTTTCCTTTGTTATATATTTTGAGTGTGTGTGTGTGTGTGTGTGTGTGTGTGTGTGAGATCACATGACTTTAAAAGAAGAAAGTGTGAACACAAAGTTCACAAAGACAAAGCGCTTTCGGTCAAATCTCTTTTGAACATGAGGTTGATGTGAGTTAGAACAAACGGTGAAGGTGAAAGTAGCTGTGTCCAGTGTGACATTCTCGTTCGACCTCTCATTAATTATAACAGGGACAGTCGGAGTGGACGGCCATTAAAAGCTAAAGCAAACTGTCCTCCACCTGTCCTCTCACGAGGAGAGACATTATTACAGTGTCCTCCACTCATATCGGCACGCTTGGTAAATATGAGCAAAGGCGGCTCTGGAAATAAATCTGCGTTGTTTATTCTTTTGATCTTTCATTAAAAAAAAATCTGATGTCCTCTAGTGTCACCCAATTATTGCCCCGTCCTTTCCCCAGGATAGCAGCTCTGAGTCTTCTTCTGTAATGCCTGATGAGTTTGGAGATCAGATCCCATTTCTCCAAACACAATCTCTCCCGATCCGTCATTTTGTGCTCAGGGACTCATTTCTGATGTTTGTTCTGGATCATTGTCCTGATGGAAGACCCAACCACGTCCCATTATAAGATTTCTAGCAGGTTTTGATGTTTTATCTGCTGGTATTAGAATCCATAATGCCATGTGTGTGAACAAAAAGTCCAGGACCTCCACCAAAAAAACAGGCCACAGCATTAAAGATCCAGCGGTGTATTTAACCGCTGCTTTAATTTCCATCTGGTGGGTTTGCCGCCCAAAAGCTCTTGTTTTAGTGTCATGTGACCACAGAACCAGGTCCCGTCTGAAGCTCCAGTCGTGTCTGAACACTGAATATGCTGGAGTTTGTTTCTGGATGAGCGAGGAGGGGTGCCAATATTTGTGGCCAACATGCATTGGAGAAAAACATTGATTTCATAATGTGAGTTTCCCTCCACTTGTTTCACTTCAATGAAAGGTTTGCATTTTGTGAATTGTTTGAATGAAAGATCAAAAGGATAAACAATGCAGATTTATTTTCACAGCCGCCTTTGATCATATTTATCAATATTAGTGGAGGACACTGTACATGTATCGTCCTCATGATGTACTGTCTCTATTAAGCATCATGTATGTTGAGTTCATCCGACAGACAGACCTAAATCATGGATGATAAATAAGAAACATGACACGTGTGGATTTAAATGCTAATTTTCCAACCTTATTTGTAAATAAAAACCACCAATTACAGCTTAAATGTAGGTTATGATACGTAACTTGTGTTGAGTTCCGGAAGTATTTCTAAAAATAAATAAATAAATAAATGATATATTAAATATAAATATTATATCATAAATACATGGGGCTTAAAAAATAATATTAGAAAATAAATAAAATCCAATAAATATAAATGCAATTAACCCTTTATAAATAAAACATAATTAACTATAATAAATGAAAAATAAATAAATAAATACAATTAAAAAATATAATATATTAAATATAAATATTATATCATAAATAAATAGGGCCTAACAAATAGTTTTTTATAAAAATAAAAAAAATCTAAATGCAACTAACCCTTTATAAATAAAATATAATGAACAATAATAAATCAAAATAAAAGTTTTCTTGAAAAACAAAAAAGTTGAAATAAATGTTAACTTCAACAAATGCATATACTATTAATTAACAACCTCGGATAGCTACAGTAAGTCTTAAAACATTTCCCATCGGGTTAAAATAGAAACACTACACTCTAAAACATGCTGGGTTTAAAATAACCCAAGTTGGGTTAAAAATGGACAAACCCAGCTATTGGGTTGTTTTAACCCCGAAATTTGGTTATTTAAAGCAAACATTTAACCCAGTTGCTGGGTTTGTCCATTTTCAACCCAACTTGGGTAATTTTTAACCCAGCATTTTTTTGAGTGTATGAAAATATTTTCACTTATATCTTTTTCCCGCCAATTTAATTTTGGTCTAATTAGTTTTGTTTCAAATACGATGTGATTTTCAGTGGTCGAGATCTTTTCCTCTACGGTGAGCGATTTGCATGATATGCCAGCCAACCAATGAGAACACAGACTAATGATGACGGTAAACAACAAAAGAGCCAAGGCTGCTGTGGATCCGCCCACTCGTAGATGCTCAGCTCAGACAATACCGACAGCATTTGCAGGAAAGCTCAACAAAGGTTGCATTTGATCAGGAGTTTTCTGTATGTAAGAGTATTTGAACTTTTAAAAAGGGAACACTCCAGCGTTTTTAGAAAAAGGGCTTATTCAACTTCTTTCCTACTTTTAGATATGTGGGCAAATGCATTTTTGTCTCAGTGCATGCGTTGGTTTAGTGTGGCAGGGTCGCCGCTAGCTTAGCTTAGCATAATGAATGGAATCCTATGTTGCCAGCTAGCATGTCCTGAGTAAAAGTGATCCAAAAAAACAAAAGCGATGCAGATTAAGACTGGGCGATTTCATAGGCAGATATTGACTTAGGACTATATAATGGGGAAGCACAGGCGATCAGAAAAGAAATCAGAAAAAAATCGTCTAGTCTTAAGCCCCATTCGCACGGGACTAGTATTATCTGGGGACCTCTGGTGATTTGTAATAATTGCAGAGAATGTCTGTGATCTTAATCCCGTGCGAATCGGCCATGTCTGTCATTTGTAAAGTAAAAATTCCCCCGCAAATGACCGACCATATTTCGCCGAACACGAGGTCCTGTGATAATAGTAGTCCCGTGCGAATCGGCATCTCTGTGATTTGGCCAGGATTAGGCTAATCGTATATCATTTTTGCATGTTTTTTTTCCCCTGTGAGCATTTCTATCTTTATCTTTCACGAAGAATGGAGGCTGCGTAATGATCTGCAACGTTATGAATTCCCGTGCAGCCGCACGGATTATACTTTTAGTTTAGAATGAGTACCAATTTTGGGAGTAAACTGATTGAATGGTGTGTTTAATATTAACACCAATACTGTTCTTAATGAAAAACAGAACAGAACAGTACAAGGACAAGATCATTTAAATGGCCACTGTTATATTTAGCTTTGAAACTGAATCTTCCGCCGTATATCGTTAGCTTCTCACTCGTGATAAATTAAATCAGATTCCTGCCGCTGGTCTGAGCTCAGTTCATGGCGTCTGTTCGCTAACTGAACGAAATTATGTTCATTTATTACTATAAAATAATCAAAACGATATCGATGCCTGTTTATGATTTCATACAGCTATATCTCTAACGAAGTCTTGACATCATATCCGGGAGAAGTCAGTAAATTCGAGTAAAATCACAGGCTTGCTTATCCCGTGCGAATGCGCCGCAAAACTCAGATGTGGGGGAGTCATTTCTAAATCACAGAACTCCCTAGATAATACTGATCCCGTGCGAATAGTGCTTTAATCTGCATCGCTATTTGTACTCGTTGTGAATACGGAGGCCACAAGAAGTAATTAGGTGTTTTTTTTGTTTGTTTTTTTGGATCCCTTTTACTCGGGACATGCTATCTGGCAACATAGGATTCCATTCATTATGCTAAGCTAAGCTAGCGGCGACCCTGCCAAACTAAACCAACGCATGCACTGAGACAAAAATGCATTTGCCCACATATCTAAATGTAGGAAAGAAGTTGAATAAGCCCTATTTCTAAAAACGGAGGAGTGTTCCCTTAACATGCCCTATAGTAGTTTGAGTGTGAAGTCTGTAAATGAAGCCAGTGTGACAGAGACATCTGAATGATCTACACATGTACAATCAAGCAAAGGCTTTAGTGATAGTAGGGGATGTGTCTCACCCTCTTCACGGTGACTTTCACCTGTTGCCATCAGGGAGACCACATGCAATGAAGAAAGTTATCATTACCTTTTGTGCCCAATGCTGTTCACAGTTCTGTAATATTGTCTTGTGTGTTTTATGTACACTTATATATGGTTTGTGATGTCTTTGTGATGGTAAAGCCAGAGACAATTTCCCACAGTGATGATGATATTATTAGCTAAACTACCACGTTTGGCAAATAAACTGATAGACACTTACATTTTATGATGTTATCTTTATGTTACACCTCAAATGACAAGAGAATTTATAGTGTTAATATTAAACTGTGCATTTAGATTTGGACACGTTACTATTTTTAATATGTTTGAAAGAAGTCTCTCCTGCTCCTCAATCCTGCATTTATTTGATTAAAAATACAGGAAAAACAGCATTATTGTGAAAATATTATTACAATTTAAATGAATGATTTTCTATTTTAACATACTTTAAGATGTAATTTATATCCTGTGATCAAAGCTGAGTTTATCATCATTCCTCCAGTCTTCAGTCACATGATCCTTCACTAATCATTCTCAGATGAGGATTTATGATCAATGTTGGAAATATTTTTATATGTTTTTGCAACCTGTGATACTTTTTCAGGATGAATACAAAGTTTAAAAGAACAGCATTTATTAAAAATAGTAAAGATTTATATTGTTAGAAAAGATTAAAAAAATTTAAAATCTATTTAAACTTTTACTTATCAAAGAATCCTTGAAAAAATTCCATATGAGACATCAGTGGGTTAATTAGAGTCTCTTGAAGCATCAGAAATACATTTGGGTCCAAAAATCACAAAAACTACGACTTTATTCAGCATTGGCTTCTCTTCCGGGTTTGTTTTCAATCCTCAAATAAAGATTCAAACGGTTATGAATCAGCGAATTGATTCATGATTCGGATCGCGTGTCAAACTGCTGAAATCACGAGACATTGGCGACCCGAATCATGAATCAATCCGCTGATTCATAACCGTCCAAATCTTTATTTGAGGATTGAAAACAAACCCAGAAGAGAAGCCAATGCTGAATAAAGTCGTAGTTTTTGTTATTTTTGGACCCAAATGTATTTCTGATGCTTCAAGAGACTCTAATTAACCCACTGATGTCTCATATGGACTACTGTGATGATGTTTTTATTCCCTTTCTGGACATGGACAGTATAGTGTGCATACACTTGCATACGCTCTCGGACTAAATATAAAATATCTTAAACTGTGTGTGAAGATGAACGGAGGTCTTACGGGTGTGGAGCGACATTAGGGAGAGGAGTTAATGACATTTTTAGTTGAATTAACCCTTTAAAGAATTACAATGTATAAACAGGTCATTGTGATTTCTCAGAAAAGCTTAAAAAATGGTTACTGTTAAATCAAATTAATAGACATTTTGATACACTATTTTTGTTTTTGTCGTTTTGTTTTGCATTGTCCCTGTCGTTAACATCAACCTGCCATGGGATTACGGATGAAAACTAGCCATGGTTGGCTAAATCTGGTGCATTTATTTTACATATTTGATGTGTTATTAATGTGTATTGTCCTTGAATAACGAAAGAGAGAGAAAGAAACTCACCGAGGTTGTTATCTGTGAGAACTTCTTTTACTTTCTTAGTGATGGCGTAGGTGTCGAGCTCGGGGGACATGGCCACCATCTCCTGTATGCTGAGACCCGAGTGTCCCGGCAGAGGAAGGGGCAGCGGTGTGCCGGGCTGGGATTCGGAGGCTTCGCTGGGCTCCTGGGTGGAGGAGGCTCGGCACATGGGCTCCTCCTGCTGGCTCTTCACCGACTCCTCCGCCGAACTCAGAGGCGACTCTGGGGCAGGACTACAGCTGGCCGAGGTCTTCGGGGTAATCTCTGTGAAAACCAGAGGAACCAAATTAAGCATTACTTATCGACAGGCCTGAATGAAGATCTGTCTAAATATGGAGAGAGTAGCCAATGAAACCGTAACCCCAACCGAGGTCTTCCTGCTCAGCAACAGGAAGTGATGGACAGTCACAGATGCATCACGTCATGCCAAGTCACAGCTTCTCTCCAAGCATAATGAGACAAATAAATTAAGGAGGAAGTTCTATGGCTCTTCCGACATGTTTATTTCGGGGTTTAAAGGGAGAGATCCCAAAAATACACCGCAAAAAATGCTCTTTTTACTTAGTATTTTTGTCTTGTTTCTAGTCCACACATCTAAAAATTCTTACAGCAAGATTATTTTTCTCACCCCATTGGCAGATTATTTATCTTATTATAAGCAAAAACTCTCTTCATTTTGAGTTATTTTTCCCAAAACAAGACAATTACTTATACTTGTCTAGTAAATAGATGTTTGGACTAGAAACAAGACAAAAATAATTGATTTGGATAGTTTACAGAATTAAATATGACCTTATTAATTAATTTGAATTGTATATTTAGTTGAATAACTTGGATCATAATTTTTGAGTCAAATGAATACTTTTTTTCTGCAAGGACACATTAAACTGATCAAAAGTGACACTTTCAAATATATTCTTTTTAACATTATATTCATCAAAGAATCCTGAATAGATTGCACAGAAATATTAAGCAGCACAACTGTTTCGATTATAATTTATATCAATAAAGCACTTGTAATAATATATAATATTATGTCAAAATATCACTGTTTTATTACATTTTTGATCAAATAAAATGCAGCCTTGGTGACGATAGAAGTCTTTTAAAAACATAAACATTTATAAACAAAATATGTTATTTTTAATATGTATATGTTTAAATATATTTTTGAATATATTTACATTTTAATCATTAATATTAATTAATATAGTCCAAGATATACTTCCAACAATGTTTATTTCTGGGTGAGATAGATCCCAGAAAGAATCCCAAAAAGTCATTTTTTGGAAAAATCTCTACGCTTCAAGGCCAAAAATACACTATATATATTAACAATTAATTAGAACAAATAATAATTAATATATATTATATATAATTAAAGAGCTGTCAAACAGTTAAACACCCAATAATCGCATCAAAATAAACATTTGTGTTTACATAATATATGTGTGTATAATTATTATGTATATATAAATATAACACATTTTTTCTTAAATATATAAAAATGTATTTATATATATATTTATATAATAAAAATGATATAAAAATACATACCTGCAAATATTTCTTAAATATATAATATATGTTTATAATTATTATGTATAAATAAACAAATTCTTAAATATATACATACTAATATATATTTATATATAGTAAACTTTACATAAAAATACATACATGCAAATATTTCTTACATTATTAATAACAATATGTGTGTGTATAATTATTATGTATATATAAATAAAAATGTTCTGAAATATATACATAAAAATGATATAAAAATACATACATGCAAATATTTCTTAAATATATACATGCATGTGTGTGTATTCAAATATACATAATAATTATAAATACATTATGTAAACACAATCGCTGTACTAATTATAAATAATCTGAATAGTTATTAAAACTTAAATTCTGGTTTCATCAGCAAACATACGCTTTCATATATTTGGTGTTTATCATAAAATAGAAAGTCATCCGCATTTGGAAGGACATAAACGCGAGAATTGCTCCTTTAACACAGACACCAAGCACCCAACACTCTCTCTAACACTCTCCCCTTTCACGTCCCATCATCCTCTCGTGGTGTGTGTGTTTGTGTGTGTGTGTGTGTGTGTGTGTGTGTGTGTGTGTGTGTGTGTGTGTGTGTGTGTGTGTGTGTGTGTGTGTGTGTGTGTGTGTGTGTGTGTGTGTGTGTGTGTGTGAGAGAGCCGGACTGTGGGATTGGCTGCTGTGGCAGTGCAGTGCAGAGCTGGTGGTGAAGAGAGCATCGGGAGGGAGCGTCAGATCGGATTAGCTGAGCTCGGGGACACGGCGAGCAGAGCAGGAGCTCAAGGCGCGGAGCAGCCAGTCATATCAGATCTGCAGCAAGACCACGCACAGCCTGGTGACAGTTTGACTGGCGGCGGGGTCTGTGTGTGTGTGTGTGTGTGGGAGGTAGGAGGTGTTTTAGGGACACGAGCGGGAATGACAGGATGTTCCTGTGACATGCTGCATGTAACCAGTGTGTATGCGTGTGATAAAGAGGACGGGAGGGGCGACCGCATCTGGACACACAGCTGGTTAATGCAGCTACGCGTGTGGCTGAGTGCACACACACACACACACACACACACACACACACACACACACACACACACACACACACACACACGCACACATACACATGTTTGTTTTTGTGCAATGTTTTTACAAACTGTACATTCTATCCCTCTACACTGCCCCTGTCCCTAAACCTACCCATCCATCACACACACACACACACTACCCCTAAACCTACCCTTCACAGGAATCACTCTGCATTTTTACTTTCTAAAAAAAACTCCTCCTGTGTGATTTATAAGCATTTTGTAAAGTGGGGACATGGGTAATGTCCTCATATTTCACCCTCTCCTGTAATACCTGTGTCATACCCATGGCATTATACACATTTGTGTCCTCATATGTCACAAAAACATGCCCACACACACACACACACACACACACAGCACAAACGTGAAAGCCTACATCTGTCCGGCCCTAATTTTGAAGCATGATGGGATTGAGTCTCACAACAGGTTTAAACCGAACGGGCCCGAAAACATCCGATCGACACTCAAAGCGCGCTCTAATCTTATATGGGTTCTGATTGGACGATCGCAAGGGTGGACTGACATTCAGAGGAGAGGATCTGGAGAGACTGATGAGGGGTCATGTAGTGCTCTTCAACTCACACACACACACACCTATGCACACGCACAGACACACACACCCTGGAGGAGAGCTTGTTTTAGCCTGGTTGAGTGTGTCGTCCTAATGAGGGTCAGTAAGGACAGGCAATATACAGGACACAGCTAGAGGACAAGGAAGAGCCGTGTGTGTGTATCTACATACAGTCAAACCAAAACCTATTCAACATTTTCTCACATTATCACAGTTATTATACTATAAATGGTAATGCATTATGACAAGAACTCAGAGTTAAACTGAACAAACTCATCTTGATAATGTCAGATAACGTTGAGAGAAAGGGATGTAATGGATTACAATCAGCTATTTATTTTAAACAGGGGGGTCTAAAGCTATTTCATGCATTCTGACTTATATTGTTATGTATGTTAAAGAGTATGGGTCCTGCACACTGTGCGATTTTTCAAAATCCTTTGCGAACGCTGGCGTTGTGTTTTTAGACACGAGATCAACAATGTCACTAAAGAAGTGTGTGTGTGTGGAAAAGCTCAGCTTGTTCAGCTTCTCAAATAATTCAGCATTAAGAGAACAGTGGATGCAGTTTGTGTTTCCGGAGTTCTGCAAGTGTGTGTGTGTGTGTGTGTGTGTGTGTGTGTGTGTTCCCGGTCATGAGTGGGAACCGCAGGCGGTGAGAGAAACTGATCAAATGTTTGTGTTTTGTTGGCAATCGGCACGAAAGTAAATATAATGTGAACAACACCAACATATAGTGTGTGTGTGTGTGTGTGTGTGTGTGTGTGTGTGTGTGTGTGTGTGTGTGTGTGTGTGTGTCTTTAGCTCCGCCCACTGCACTCCTCCACGAGCTCGGCTGTTTTCAGAAAGAATCGGTTCAGTGTATCTGTCTTTTATAAATCTGATAAACTAAAGACTCTTGTGAGATATGAAGGATCAACACTACTCTACAGATACTCAAGATTAACACCAGACTGGCACAAACTGTGTGTGTTATGACCCTTTTAACAACACAATTAGATAATACCAGTTTAGCTCAACCAATGACAAGCGATGCTTCATTTAGTTCAGTCTGTGGGGCCAAAGGTCACATGAGCAATTAAAGAACAAGCACTTCAGCAAAACATACAAAGTGTCTGGATCAGTTTCACTGGAGAATTGTTGATGTAAAGTCACAGTTGACTTTATTTTGCTCTCCTCAGATCATAAATGAACGATAGAGTCCTCACACACTAGTGAACATTTGATCTGTGCCTGAATCATTACCGGTTGGACAGTTTTTTTTCTTTTTTTTGCTGAAGAACGTAGTTTTCTGTGCAGTTATAGTGGATGAAAGAAAGTCATGCTGGTTTGGAAATAACATACGGGTGAGTAAATGATGACAAAGTTTCATTTACGGGTGAAATATTCCTTTTTTAGGCAATAACCGACTCATCTTGCTGCATAAACTTTATCAATCACTTGACCTAAATCAAGAACGTCCCGTTTTAAATCCACATCCAGGCTCTTTCCTGTGTGCCGCCACCATCTGCAGTTTTTTTCCTGTGCTGAGGTGCATTAGCTCAGTGCTAAGTGCTGCGTGCTGAAAGCTGTGAGGCACAGAACAGGGCAGCTGGAAGAAAGAAACCCATTACAGGCCTCTAAAGCTCGGGCCATTACGGTGCCTGCTGCTCAGATTATCTGGCAAATCGGTCAAGCCTGGCCGGTTCATTTAAACACAACTATCCACACTGGCACGTCACCGGATGCATGTGTGTGTAAACATATATCCAAGGCTACTGTCGTACAAAAAATACGACCTAGTGTTGATTTCCTCAGCTATTTTTACATTTAAAGGTATAGTAAGAATTTCTTTCTTCAGCTGAACACAAGGGAAGATATTTTGAAGAATGTCAGTAACCAAACAGTTAACTGGAGCCATTGACTTCCATAGTATTTTTCTTCCTACTACAGAAGTCAATGGCTCCAGTTAACTGTTCGGTTTCTGACATTCTTCAAAATATCTTCCCTTGTGTTCAGATGAAGAAAGAAATTCATACAGGTTTGAAACAACTTGAGGATGAGTAAAGGACGACACAATTTTCATTTTAAAGTGAACTATCCCTTTAAGCCTTAATCGGACGCCGGAAATTGTTTCTCACGTGGACGTCTGTAAAAATAAAAGATAAATTCATGCATTCGTAAAGTTGATTATTCCCGAGTTTTGTGACCGGGAACGCTGCTCACCTGCTCAATAACATGATTGCATGCTGTAAATATAATATCATATGCCTGGTATAATAAGAATAAATGCATATTTAATTTAATAATAGGAAAATAATATCCTAATTATTATTGAACTGTTTAAATGCGTTTAAAATAGGAGGATATATAGATGCACATTATAGTTAAAATGGTTTGCTCTCTTGTATTTTATCTCAAAATAAAGGATGTCATTTTACTCCACATGGATATGAGCAGAAATAAGTGAATACAGCCTCTTATTATTCATATGAGGTGATCATAATGATGTGCAGAGCAAAAAATGCTTTTCTTACTCAGTATTTTTCTCTTGTTTCCAGTCCAAACATCTAAACATTCTTAAAACAAGAAGTATTTACTAGACAAGCAAAAGTAATTGTCTTGTTTTGGGGGAAAATAACTCACAATGAAGAGAATTTTTGCTTAAAATAAGATAAATAATCTGCCAATGGGGTGAGAAAAATAATCTTAATTCAAACAGAAAACAAGATTATTTTTCTCACACCATTAGCAGATTATTTATCTTATTTTAGGCAAAAACTCTCTTCATTTTGAGTTATTTTTCCCCAAAACAAGACAATAATTTGTACTTGTCTAGTAAATGTTTCTTAATGTAAGAATTTTTTGATATTTAGACTAGAAACAAGACAAAAATACTGAGTAAGAAAAGCCTTTTTTGCAGCGTAGTTATTTTACCATATATAATCGCTTCTGTAATAACAGCCCCTTTCAAATGTTTACATGATTTTATTTATTTTTTTGAGCGGTGATGAAATGCATTGCTCTCGTTAGCCAGCCTTTCAGTAATATAAGTCTAGATCTTTAAAATGCATCAAAATGACAGCGAAACGCAGCCGTACGGTGTTCTGCAGGGGTCAAAAAGGATATAAACAGTGAATTTTGAAGTGATATAATCTTGAAAACTCAGAGATGTGGATTAAATTCCCACACAATCTCGGTGTTTGTCCAAAAACAGGAGGTAATTCGGCCGGGGATTTTTACGCGGATGGTGGGAGAAAAACACAGACATTCTGGATTCAGACGGCAATAAAATCCCAGACTAGCCGCTGTACATGATGAAAACACCTCACGACCCCACGAGACACAATTACCGTCCCAATAGGGCTTTAGTCTCAGTCCTGTGTCAAATGAGCTTTTTAGTTTCTATCATATTTAGTCAACCTCATTCTGTTTTTGTTTGGTCAAGTTTTAGTCGACTCACATTTTCGTCATGCTGCATTGAAAATCCCGATTATTTTCCTCAAAATTATAAATCACAACGATCGTTGTCAATTGAGAAATGTATTTATTGTTGCAATCAATTGTTGTCGATCAAATAAATGCCTTGGTGAGCATACAAGGTTTCTTATATTTCCAATGGAATGTAAAGACTTAAAAAAAGAAGTGAATATTTTAAAAAAGTGTTTTTGTCGCGGTGTGTGGTTAAAAATAAGTCCCTTTAACAGCCTCAGTTCAAAGTTGATCATTTCCTATTCCTGTTTCCCCCACCTCTGGCTGAACTCATCACTATAATGTATATATTACTTGGCTTAATTTGTGGTAAAAATGACAGAGAAAAGCTTTAAGTAGGACAGCGAGCGAGTGCTATTCATCATAATCGGCCTCACACTCACACGCACAGCTTGACTCCCATTTATCATTCCATCGGCTGATTATTTGCATATTAATCAGCCACTGGAGCATGATGGTGCGTTCGGCAGCCAGTCACAGAGGAGGAGAAGCGGGTAATTATCATATATTCCAGCGCTGATGGGCTAATTGATTACAACAGCTCAAGGAGGCCCTTGAGAGAGCCCAGGGGGGCTTTTCTGGATGGCCCCTGTGAGACGAACCCCCCCCTCCCTCATCCACGCCGCAGCGATTTAACCCAACCCCCCGACGCCTTTCCTTCAAATTCAGGTCAATGGAAACATAAAAATTGATGACTGCTAATAAACGGCATAACGGGTTTAAAAAGGCCCTGAACTGCAAAATAATAAGTAGATTTTTACACACACGACTCTGACGGCTTATGAAAGTCAGTTTCTGTTATCATTCAGTTCTGCAGCGCAAACAATAGAATGAACGATGGATGGATGGATGGATGGATGGATGGATGGATGGATGGATGGATGGATGGATGGATGGATGGATGGATGGATGGATAGATAGATAGATAGATAGATAGATCGATAGATAGAACGATAGATAGATAGACAGACAGTCAGACAGACAGACAGACAGACAGACAGACAGACAGACAAGATAGATAGATAGATAGATAGATAGATAGATAGATAGATAGATAGATAGATAGATAGATAGATAGATAGATAGATAGATAAGGAAACGAAGAGAAACGGGGTCAGCAGTGTGATCGCGCGTCCATTTAGCCGTGAGTTATTTAAATTCTCCAACCGTGAGGTCGAGCGAGGTGCGGCTGGCCAAACTACTGAAGAATTACTCTGAGATTTGGTTTGCCCTCGGTTATTTACTCAAGCCAGGCTAAAACCAGCATTAGTCAAACCGTTAAAGGAATGCAGCCATTAGCATTTTCATGAAATGTTGTTTTATACTGCATCTCAGAGTGAGTTTATCAAGAAAAAAATGTGTTCTTGTCCATCCAGAATTGATGGATCATCAAATATGGCCGTTCTCAACATGACAGACCAGGCTGCTTGCTGTTCTTCCTGCGATAGTTTCAGAGCTCGATGCGTTTGAGAGTGTTTGGCAAGGGGAAGAGGGAGTGATCGGCCAAACATCGAAGGGAGAGTTTCGCAAACGCCCATGCCCAACGATAAGACAGCCGAATGAATGGTGGCTTTGACGACTGCTCAGGATGTGAGTAGTGAAACCAAGAAACCAAAGCCACATCACAACGAGAAGCGCTTTCACATCCGCCTCGGGCCACTACGCATGTTTCTGTGCAGAGATGAAACTACACTGAGGTCACGCGAGAGCATCCGGGCGCTCTGCTTGAAATAATGCGTGCTGAAGTTATTATCCAAGTGATATATCGAAAGACTAAATCCGTATTTTCCAGACGTGTGACACATTCTCGCTGGCGATGCAACACGTCTGAAGCATGAGAAATTGGCACTTAAATGAAATAAAATAAATAAATGCTAGATTCATCAATACAAACTGTCTAACACATTCACCACAGTAAAATATATTTAACATTGATCAGAAAAAAACAGCTAACCTGAAAATACATTAAAAGACAAAAATACAATACAAAGATTTTTTTATTTTATCTTTTTTATATACATTTCATTTTATTGTATTTATTATTATTATTATATTTTAATTATTCATTTATTAGAAAAATATAAAATTTTGTTTATTAATACTTTATTTATTTACTTATTTATTATTATATTTTATTTATTTATTAGACAAAAATACAATCCAAAGATTTTTTTATTTTATTTTATTTCATATTTTATTTTATTTATTTAATATTATATATAATATATAATTTTTATTTATTTTATAATTCATATGTATATATATATATATATATATATATATATATATATATATATATATATATATATATATATATATATGAATTATAAAATAAAAAAATAAACATATATATGTATTCTTTATTATTATTATTATTATTATTATTATTATTATTATTATTTTTTAAATTGTGTTTGCATTTTTCAAATACTTTTTTTAATTTTAATTTGTAATTTTATTATTATTTTTTCTTTTATTTATTTTATTCACTCCTCAACTTTTTGATAATTTTCAGATCAATTTAAATGAAGCTCGAGATTGAAATCAGCTTTTTCCTGCGTTGTGTCAAGAACCCTTTCCGACTGTATTTTCACCCATGATGCTTTGTAGAAAGCGTCCTCAGTGCACATGAGTGTGTGATGGTAAAGTGTGTCTGTGTGTTACCTTGTGTCTGTCCGGGCATTGGCATCAGAGCCTGGCCCAGCTCGCCGTTCAGCCATAACTGCATGCGTATGAACGGCTCTCTTCCTTTCTGCGTGAGCTTGCTCCAGTGCTTCGGCCGAGAGAGCATGTCGCTCACACTCCCCTGAGAGAGGCCCAGCACCTGCATCACACACACACACACACACACACACACACACACACACACACACACACACACACACACACACACACACACACACACACACACACAGGGGATACGGTACATGAGATTCAAAGAAAAACAGCCCTGAAACAAATATGAAGATATTTTATGATGCAATAAGAAGAAAGATGCAGCTGGTATTACAAAGTGATACATTTGCATTGCGTATAAAAATGAAACTAACACACAAGCACTCAAATCATTTCTTAGCAGCATGACGGGTGGTTAATCGATGGAAGCGTATCTGATGTGAAGAGCACTGACCTTCTCGCCAAAGATCCGCTGACAGATGCCATTCTTGGCTAGTTTGTCTTTGACCTGCTGTGTGAGATCGACAGTGTCCACTTCCTGGTACATGTAGTACTCGTATTGCTCGGGGGTGAGGGGGGGCACCACGGGTTTGGCCACTTTAGGGAGGGATAATAAAGGTGAGGATGAAGGCAATGGGCTGCTCTGAGGGGTCTCGCTGCCGCTGGGCATCTGCAGACTGAGCTCTGAACTCTGGGAGTACGGGGACTCTGAGCTGGGCCAGTCCTTCCAGTAATCCAGAGAGGAAGCAGGAGCCACAGGCGCGGTGCTGCCCAGCCGAGGGAGCTTCTGGTGGGGGCAAAGAGCAACAGAGCTGGGGTTAGACATATGATGGAGCTGCATTACAGTGTGCAAGTACAGTACTATTCTGACTGGACTACTGGCCCTGGCAACTAACTAAAAAAGTAGTACAATAACTAAATCCGAAATAAATATGAAAAAAAAATGCAAGCTGAGTAAAAAAATATTTTAATAAACTGCTTAGTAAACAAATATATTTTTATTATATGTATTCATATATAATAGATAATGCACAATCGATTTAATGAACAAATGATAGATAGAATGGAACAAACAATTGAACGAACAATAGAATGAGCAAACAAACGAAAGAATGAATGATAGTACGAACAAACGATAGATAAATAGATAGATAGATAGATAGATAGATAGATAGATAGATAGATAGATAGATAGATAGATAGATAGATAGATAGATAGATAGATAGATAGATAGATAGATAGATAGATAGATAGATAGATAGATAGATAGATAGATAGATAGATAGATAGATAGATTGGGTTTATGTGGCATCATATGTGCCGAATACCTCCTTGCTGTCCTCTTGGCTGTGGGCGTCTTCACTAGCGGAGGGCTGGCCGGTTCCACGGCGCTCAGAGAGGCCTGAGCTCCACCAGTGCTCCCTCCAGGAACCTCCACCTACCCCACCTCCAGCCTCAGAGAGACGGCCCAGCTTGGGCATTCCCTCCAGCCCCATGTCTGAGACGGCCAGCTCGCCCATCTCCTTCTTCACCCCACCGTGGAAGTCCAGGAGAGGGGAGGTGGAGGGCTTCTTCAGAGCCTGAGCGATGGGGGTGTAGGGGAGGCTGGAGAGCGGCGAGCCCAGGAGCTTGGAGCCCAGCAGCGAGAGATCGGTCGGGGCCATGGAGCTGGCCTTCAGCACGGGCTCCAGAGACGCTTGCTGGGCCTCCATCTCCCTCCGAGCCTGCTCGAGGATGGAGCGGATGTTCTCGTCAGAGTTGCTGGAGGAGGACGGAGGCTGAGAACTCTCAACTGCAGGAACAGAAGACGCATGTAAGTGGTCACAATCTGTTTTACCTAGAAATATTATTACACAAAAAAACAGTCTAAGGAAAAATTGCTATTCTGGCATTATATATTCATCCTCATGTTTTCTAAACACATATGACTTACTCTTTTTTCTGTGGAGCACAAAGCTTTTATGCCAGTGAAAGAATACAGATCCATAAAATGGCAAAACTACTATTATGGTGTTTTTAAACGTCTATTATTTTGGGATATCGACAAGCCCATGTACTATAGCATGGAAAAGAGCAGCGTTAACATTCAAAAACATCTCTTTTTGTGTTCCACAGAAGAATGAAAGTCATTCGTTTGGAAAGACATGAGGGTGAATAAATGATGACAGATGAACTACTCCTTTAAAGAGTGCCAGTGAGAGATCGCTGCCCTGTGCTACCCAATAATATTGTAGAATAAATTTGGAGTTTAATGTAAATGTAATATATACACTGATCAGGCATAACATTCTAATATTGTGTTGGTCCCCCTTTTGCTGACCCGTCGAGGCATAGACTCCACTAGACCCCTGAAGGTGTGCTGTGGTATCTGGCATCAAGATGTTAGCAGCAGATCCTGTAAGATGTGACGTTGGGCCTCCATGGATCGGACTTGTGTGTTCAGCTCATCCCACAGATGCTCGATTAAATCTGGAGGCTGAGTCGACGCCTCAAACTGGTTGTTGTGCTCCTCAAACCATTCCTGAAGCATTTGTGCTTTGTGTCAGGAGCATTATCCTGCTGGAAGAGCCACAGCCACCAGAATACCGTTTCCATGAAAGGCTGAACATGGTCTCAGCAATGCTAAGGTAGGTGGAGCGTGCCAAAGTAACATCCACATGGATGGAGGACCCAAGGTTTCCCAGCAGAACATTGGCCAAAGGATCACACTGCCTCCGCCGGCTTGCCTTCTTCCCATAGTGCATCCTGGGGCCATGTGTTCCTCAGGTAAGCCACACACACACACACACACGGCCATCCACGTGATGTAAAAGAACACGTGATTCCTCAGACCAGGCCACCTTCTTCCATTCCTCCGTGGTCCAGTTCTGATGCTCACGTGCCACTGTTGGTGCTTTCGGCGGGGTCAGAGGTCACCCTGACTGGTCAGCGGCTATGCCGCCCCATACGCAACAAACTGAGCTGCTCTGTGTATTCTGACAGCTTTCTATCAGAACCAGCATTAACTTCTGGAGCAGTTTGAGCTCCAGTAGCTCGTCTGTTTGATCGGACCACACGGGCCAGCCTTCGCTCCCCATGTGCATCAATGAGCCTTGGCCGCCCATGACCCTGTGGCCGGTTCTCCACTGGTCCTTCCTTGGAGCACTTTTGATAGATACTGACCACTGCAGACCGGGAACAGCCCACAAGAGCTGCAGTTTTGGAGATGCTCTGACCCAGTTGTCTAGCCGTCACAATCTGGCCCTTGTCAAACTCGCTCAAATCCTTACGCTTGCCCATTTCTCCTGCTTCACACACATCAACTTTGAGGACAAAATGTTCACTTGCTGCCTAATATATCCCACCCACTAACAGGAGCCGTGATGAAGAGATCATCAGTGTTATTCTCCGGCCATAAAGTTATGCCTGATCGGTGTATATACATTATAGCAAAAGGAACTCTCTGTAAAGAGCTTCAAATAATAAAGTTAGAGACGTCTGTTTTCTGTGAGTTAGATCATAAAAGATTTCTCAACATGTGTATATACACTGGGTTTTTCATTGATGTATATATATAAAACATACATCGCTCATAAATCTCCATGACTCAGACTGATTTATGACACTGAGAAGTTCATTGGAAGCAGTAGCGCTCTTGGCGTGGGGGTAAAATCTGGGGGAACTTTCAACAGACAGCACAAAACCTCACCAAGTCTTAGACTGTGTGCATATATTTGGAAATAGCTGCCCGAGCCTCTGTGGTAACCTGATCGCCGTTGCCTCTCCCCCACGCCGTCTGCAGTGGCAGGTGGGGAAGAGACAGTTAGTTTAATTACGTTACACAAGCTTGGACAGGAAAAGGTAAAAGTGGGAATTTTAAAACACTCAAAACAGGGAGGACACGACTCATATAATCATTTGTTTTAGACAGTTCTTGTGCAAAATCTACATTGCAAATACAGTTCTAGCCAACATGCATTACTGTTCAAAAGCTTTTTTGAAAGAAGTCTCTTATGCTTGAACAATTGATCAAAAATACAGTAACATTGTGAAATATTATTAATAGAAATGCACAATATATCGTCCACCATATCGGTATCATCTTGAGGGCGAGTAAATGATGACTATCCCTTTAATACAGAGGTAAGGATTTTCAGTCTCAATATATTTGAATGTGTCAAAACAGTGTCAATTATTGGAGGAATAATAGAAAATGAATGCATATTTTAACACTAATTACCAGGGAATTAATGCAAATAATAAAATGTGTAGCTTGTGTCTGCCTACATTAATGCAGTGTAAATGTAAAGTGAATTTAATCGCGATTAAGATGGATTTGAATGTAGCTAACAAATAATAATATAACTATTATGCACTGTTCTAACTTAAAATGAAGATATATGTTCATTGTTAATGTTATCACTATCGGCCCAATAAGAAAATATGGTCAATGTTTTAAATCTGAGACACTTCAGATGCGCACTGTTCATCATGCTGGTTTTGAATTGCTTAAAATATGATAATCTCATTAAAAAAGGAAAAAATCGTTCAGTGCAAATCTGTCATATCGACTACATAAAATCCCAATGAGAACGTTATAATTGTGTGCTTAATAGGCTTTTAATGTGAGACTTTTGTTTTTGTAATCAGGCTCTATGCGAAACATTTGGTTTAGATTTATTAGCTGATATATATCAGTTATGGGCTTTCAAACATAAAGAATTATCGGCATTGTCCAAAATTCATTTTGGTGCATCCCTGATTATTACAATGTTTTCTATTTTATCATCCTCTGATGGCAAATCTAAATTTCCAGTGTCACATGATCATTCAGAAATTATTCTAATAGGCTGATTTGCTGCTCAAGAAACATATTGGGCCATATTTTACTGATCTGAGCTCACGGGACAGAAGCTCTTAGGGCGAGTCTGAATACACTTTTGCTAGTTTAACATCGGCTCATGGTCTAAAAGGGTCGTCCCTCGTATCTTAATGAGTCATGAATGTGTTTGGGGCGTAACGAGCAATAAGCCAATCAGAGTCTTATCTCCCTTTCCCTTTAAAAGCCAGTTGTGCTCGAGCCATGAGCGGATTCACTATTGACATGAGGAGAGACTGAACGCTTCTCCAGAGAGGAATCCTTTTATTTGTAATATTTAAACGTGTGTGTGTGTGTTATAATCAGAGTGTGTGTGCTGCTGTGCGTCCGTGTGTGTGTGTAATAATCAGAGTGTGTGTCTGTTGCTGCTCGCCCGTCCGTGTGTAATAATTAGTGTGTGTGTTGCTGCGTGTCCCTGTGTATGTAATAATCAGAGTGTGTGTGCTGCTGCGCGTCCGTGTAGTAATCAGTGTGTGTGTGTGATGCTGCGTGTCCCTGTGTGTGTAATAATCAGAGTGTGTGTGTGCTGCTGTGCTTTCCTGTGTGTGTAATAATCAGAGTGTGTGTGTGTGTGTGCGTGTCCCTGTGTGTGTAATAATCAGAGTGCGTGTGTGTTGCTGCGCGTCCTTGTGTGTGTAATAATCAGAGAGTGTTTGTGTGTGTGTGTGTTTGTTTCTGTGTGTCCCTGTGTGTGTAATAATCCGACTGTGTGTGTGCTGCACCGTCTATAGGCTCCTATTACTAACACACTCTTTAAATAACACAGAAATACTGCACTATTGACTTTAGAGCAGGTGTGTGTTGGTCAGTGGTCAGTGGCTTTCAGTTCCTCACAATAGCAACGCTCCAACAATGCTCCTGAACACACCTGGTTTAGTCCAGACGCCCATGGGGGAACATACACACACACACACACACACACACACACACACACACACACACACACACACACTCTGATGGGTGAACAGATGTGCCAGTGCATTTGGTATTTAAACACAGAGGAGCTGGACGTGAACATGAGAACTGCGTCGAGCTGAAACTAGAGAACACACTCGCGTCGCGCCTGCCGTCGGGTGTATGATCAGCGTTTAAAAATAGTTGCGCTGCTTTTAGTTATAAACCATGTTACGTGTTTTAAAAAGGTCAAAAGAACAGCATTCTTTAGCAGAATTATAAATGTCTTTACTATCACTTCTGATCAATTTAATGCATCCTTGTAACATTTCTTTCAAAAAAAATCGTCCCTTTTGAACAGTGTTGTACTATATTAGTGTGACGATGCCACGATCAGTACAACACAAAACTTACTGGCTCATTCAGAATAAGTGAATGCAGGAATGATCGTATTCAGGTGAGTCCTAGTCTACATGAAGTGAGTGGTGGGTAAGCGGGAAACACGTGCGAATACCTTGAGCCTGGTTTTCCTGATGGCAGACGAAGACTCACCTGCTTTCTGAACCTGTAACTCTCTCTTGGCCTGCTCTAAGATGGACTTGATGGCTTCATCCGAGCCGGTCTCGGGCGTGCGGATCCGCGTGGTGATGTTACCTGTGGAGACATGAGAAGTGCGTGAGACATCATGTGTAAAACAACAAACAGGTCTGTTCTGTGGGTTTCTGCAGGCTTTATGAAGGTACATTTAAGACTGATTAAAGAAAATGTAGTGACACTTCAAAGTTTGAAAACCAACAGATGACAAAAGTAGCTTAAAGTTAGAGACGATACATCTTGTGAAAGTGATATTATGATTAAAACAAGAACAAATATCTGCTGATGTGTTCAGAAAAATCAACTTAATTCAAATGTTAGTCATTTTCATACCCAATGACAGATATTTGTTCTTGTTTTAATCATAAACTCACTTCATTTTGTTCAGTTTCTCAGAAAACAAGACTTCATTTCTTCATTCTGCATGTCATAAATGCCTCTTGATTTAAGTGTTTAGATATTTGTGCTGGAAAACTAAAATCCTGAGGAAGAACATCATGTTTGCAGTGAATGTAATTTAATCTAGAGCCCTATGAAACCGGTTTAATTTATTGTTTTAGTTTATTCTGCTTTAATTGTTAAATGAAATGTGACTGGCTTTCGTTGATCTTCAAGCACAAATGAAGATATTTGTAATGAAATCAGAGAGATTTCTGTCCTCCATTGACAGTCTAAGCAACTTCCACTGACGCTTCAGAAAGTTCATAAAGAGATCCTAAAACTGATCCATACGGATCGAGCGGATTATTCCAGATGTTCTGAAGAGACTCGATGGCTTTATATGATGAAGGAAAGTCTGACGGGTTTGGATCGACATGAGGACGAGGAAATGAGGATTTTTGGGTGAACTGTCCCTTTAAGTGTCAGACCTACTTTTGATTCATCCAACATTTGACAAATTCTGAGACATTCCTCATTATACAGTAAATTACATTTTTATGACTGGATTCTGCATCACAGAACTCATAGGGCTCTAATGTAATGCCATGATATTGAATTTAAGACTTTCTGCTCCAATTTTAAGCCCTTAAACAGTGGACGGTCAAATTAAACACCAGCAGAAACCATGTTTCGTTTAGAAATGGTGCACAATATACAAATGAAAAGGGCAAGTTTAAACAGGTGCAAACGCAAGCTTACTTGCTAAAATAGGGCTGGCACTTTTTTTATTTTATGGAAATGCAATCCTGCAACCAAACTCAAGAGCACAGAGCTAAAAAAGCATTCGTTTGCTCGTCTATAATACTGTGTGTATCAGCACCTGACTACAGCAGCACTTCCTGTGCAAGGACTGAAGCCGTTTCCTGTCCTACACAAGTCCACACAACAAAGAGATTTGGACAAAGTCCATGAGAAACAAGAGCTCGTGTGGAAGTATCATCAGACGAGCCGGCGCAGTAATAATAAATATGGAGAGAGAGAAAGAGGCTGAGGGAACTGGCCGATGAGCAGTGGGCAGCGGGGCAAGGTCAGAGTCACTGGTGTGTGAGGAGAGCAGCTGGACGTGTGTGTGAGGTGGAAGTAATGCTCTCTCGCCCGCTCTCTCTCTCTCTCACACACACACACACACACACACACACACACACTAGCCACCCACAGCGCCGCCCTAGGGGAGACTCAACCACCAGTTGTAATGTGGTGGCACTGTGGATCTGCCTGAAGGATTCTGCCACACACACACACACACACATAAACACACAAGCTGACCACGAAATAACAGGACAGACTTCTCAAGGACCTCCGTGATGGAAAGTTACATTGGTTTAGACTTTTTGAAACTAATCTGTGAAGTCAAAGGTGTGGTGTTTATGGTAAATGTCGGCTTTTGGAGCGAGATCTCTCTGAACTCTGTCCTACCCCTTTTCCACCAGAATGAACCGGTGCTAGTTCAGAGCCAGTGCCAGAGTCAGCTCTAAGTTGGTCCGACTTTGAGCCTTTGAAGGGTTAATTCACCCAAAAATGAAATGTTATTAACGACTCTCCCTAATGTCGTTCCACACCCGTAAGACCTCCGTTCATCTCCACACACAGTTTAAGATATTTTATATTTAGTCCGAGAGCGTATGCAAGTGTATGCACACTATACTGTCCATGTCCAGAAAGGGAATAAAAACATCATCACAGTCCATATGAGACATCAGTGGGTTAATTAGAGTCTCTTGAAGCATCAGAAATACATTTGGGTCCGAAAATAACAAAAACTACGACTTTATTCAGCATTGGCTTCTCTTCTGGGTTTGTTTTCAATCCTCAAATAAAGATTAGAACGGTTATGAACCAGCGAATTGATTCATGATTCGGATCGCGTGTCAAACTGCTGAAATCACTTGATATTGGCACATATGGACAACGAATATGCATCTCAAACAAGCCTTCCATCAACAATGGCTCATGGCTTTATGATCAAACATCGGCATCAAAACGCCGCGAATCCAACGCATTCGTGCAGCTCACCACGATTTGTATAGACGGACATTACATTATTGTCCTGTTGGTCACGGTAACCCCGCCTCCAGCCACTGACGCAAGCGGTTCTTACTTCTAGCCCAGCAGTGTTTTTCTGCTACTTAAAGGGTTAGTTCACCCAAAAATGAAATGTATGTCATTAAGGACTCACCCTATTGATTCATGATTCAGATCACCAATGTCACGTGATTTCAGCAGTTTGACACGAGATCCGAATCATTGATTGATTCACTGATTCACAACCGTTTGAATCTTTATTTGAGGATTGAAAAAAAAACGCAGAAGAGAAGACAATGCTGAATAAAGTCGTAGTTTTTGCTATTTTTGGACCCAAATGTATTTCTGATGCTTCAAGAGACTCTAATTAACCCACTGATGTCTCATATGGACTACTGTGATGATGTTTTTATTCCCTTTCTGGACATGGACAGTATAGTGTGCATACACTTGCATACGCTCTCGGACTAAATATAAAATATCTTAAACTTGTGTGAAGATGAACGGAGGTCTTATGGGGGGGGAAGCGACATTAGGGAGAGGAGTTTTTGGGTGAACTAACCCTTTAAGAACCACTTTTCCTGGCTTGGAGCTGGTGCTTTGGGTGTGGAAAGACAAAGAACCGATTTGAAACTAGGCTCTGGCTCCGAACTAGGACCAGCACTGCCTTGGTGGAAAAGGGGTGTCTGACTCACTCACTAGTTTTGCAACAGATTCCAGGCCAGAGATGGAGAAGAAACAGACCAGCACAAAAAAACATACAGACAAAGCGGATCTGACACTCCATAACCCGAAACACGAGAGGGAAGGCGTGAGACAGACCTGGCCGCGTGGAGCCTTCCGAGCCGGTTCTTCGCTTCGGAACATCCTGAAAAACTCTGTTCAGGTTCTGGCCTGGGTTCTCTGTTGGAAAACAAGTGGCGGAAGATAGAAATAAAGTAAGACCAAGCCCTAAACTTCTGCTGTCCAATCATCTCCAGGGCTCAACAATAAGAATGACCCGTGTGTTGACAGAAATGTCCCCCGTCCCATCAGTCAGCACCGCGTAACTGCAAACGCACTGCATTAATGTGTCATTATGATTATTAAGCTAATATTGGCTAACCACAGCTAATTTCATCACCAGTTTTACAACATATGCAATCATTTTGCACGCATAAATCCATAGCTTTCAGAGTTATACTGTAATTGTATCATTTTATCAGTACTTACTGCTAATTACAAACAATTATTTTTTAATTATTTTTAAATAAATTATTTGGCTATAACTCACAAATATATCTGTATTGTTTAGTATTAAATAATTAATTCGCATTTCTTCTGCTTTTCAGAAAAATATATTTAATATATTATGTTTAATTTAAATAAATAAAAATATAAACTAGCTTTATATTTGCCACCATTACAAACACAAACAAAAAAAATTATATAACAATTAAAAAAATGGAAAAGCTAGTTTTGGGGTAAACTATTAATTTAACTTTTAATTTAAAAATATAAACATGAAAAGCAGAAACAAATTATACAAATTTAATATGTAATAATACTAATAATGATAATAATTTAATGTTAAATAAAAACATTTGTTAAATTATGCAATTTTTTCATTTAAATACAAATATAAATTTAGTAATAGACAGCTTTATATTTGCCACCATTACAGACAACAGTAAAAATAGACATTACAAACGCATACAATAAGAATTAATATAATGTTTAAAAAAATGAAAAGCTGATTTTTTTTTTATTATTACATTTTGGGGTAAACTATTAATTTATTTTTCAATTTAAAAATCTAAATGTAAAATATTTCTATTTAATTTTAGGGTAAATTTTTGTTTAATGTTTAATAAAAAATATATTTAATGTTCTTTTTAATTTAAATAATATAAATATAGTAATAGACAGCTTTATATTTGCCACCATTACAATTCAAACGTTTACAAACCACAATAAAAATAGACAAACACAACTTTATTTTTTTATTATTTTTTTCTGAAAAGCAGACAAAATATTTACATTTTCAGGTAAATTATTAATTAAACTTTCGAATATAAAACAAAGAGCATTCTTTTGAACAGCATAAAATATTTTTACTTAATGTTAAATTAAAAATAAAAATATATTTCTCCAAAAAGCATCGTTTTCTGAAACATTTAAAATGTGTTGCAAAAGAATCCGGTAACTTTATTTTAAGGTTCAGTTATTACCTATTAACTAGTGTCTTATGATCATGCATATTACTAGGATATTGTCTGTTTATTAGTACTTATAAAGCTCATATTAATGCCTTATTCTACATCTCTCAATCGAACCCAATACCTAAACTTAAATGCTACAAAAACTGCCTTACTAACTATTAATAAGCAGTAAATTAGGAGTTTATTGAGGCAAAAGTCATAGTTAATAGTGAATATGTGTTCCCCATACTAAAGTGTTACCGAGAATCCTTATTGTTGAGCTCTGATGTCAGAATGTAAACCCAGAGAGAAACCTTTACATGATCTGATCAGTGTAAATAATGGTAGTTTGTTAAGCTTAAACACAAATCGACCTGGTCTGACCTCAAAGCTAGCCACCTGCACCCTGCACAATCGCTCGAGGGATTATTTCAGCGGTAATGTGCTCCTTCAGCCCAGGTCTTTGATGTGAATGAATGGGTTTTAAGGTTTTTACAAAGTTCCTACTCCCATGGGAGACCACAAGCCGACGTTATGGAGGCAGACAGCCAGACCAGACTCCCTTGAAGACTTTCCAAAGCACAGTCAGCCTTTTTCAGCTCCGGCTCCGTTTCAGAACCACCGCCTCACAGCTAGACTGAACAAACTTAGACTCGGCTCAACACGGCTTCAAGGATTCACAGCCAACTGCCCTCATATGCAAGTGCTCTCGCTCACGCTGGGCTCGGCCTTGATTTGTTCGCTCTAGCTGTGAAGCTCAGACTCGAGGCAAAACATAACGCTCGCAAACCTCTCTGAACTTCCTCTTCACCCAGTGAGAGGACGGCAGACTCCTGAAGTTTAGCTCTAATCAACACGCCGAGGACTAATAGGGTTTCCGTCCCAATCTGGGCTCTGTGGCTTCATGTAGTTATCTGTGTGGATGAAAGGGTTAGGGCTGGCCTAGAGCTGAAACATGGAAGCCTGTTTTCACCTGAAGTAAAAGATTTGGTTTTAAAAAAGCTGATTGCGACACATCGTGCCTCACAAATGCAACCCTTTCTCAGAATTGAAATGCTATATCTCACATATGCACCTTTTTTTCATCAAAAATGCTCCTTCATTTCATACTTTATTACTAATTATTGGCTACATACCTAAAAATTTGACTTTTAACTCAAACTTCCTACCTCATAAACTGCAGTTTTATATCTCATATGACTTCATACCTGACAAATTCGACTTCCCACCTCACAGCTGTAAATGTTATATCGTAAATTAGTTCATATCTCACAAATACACCTTTTTTACCTCACACTCATAAATGTGCATTTTTTTACCTCACAAATGACTTCATAACTCAAAAATGTGACTCTTAACCTCCAAAACACAACTTCCTACTTCATAATTGCTATTTTATCTCATACCTCAAAATGTACTTTTTCCCACAAATTCGACTTCCCACCTCACAATTGTAAAAGTTGTATCATAAATTAATTTATGCCTCACAAACACAACCTTTTACATCACAAATGCGACTTTTAACTCAAACTTTCTACCTCATAATTGCAATTTTAAATCTTATATGACTCTATACCTCACAAATACAAGTGTTTTTTACCTTTCAAATGTACTTTTTCACAAATTCGATTTTCTCAGAATTGCGACTATACCACACAAACATGTCTTCCTACCTCACAATTGTTAAATGTTGTACCATAAATTAATTTATATCTCACAAATGAGACCTCATGCCTTAAAAATCATTTTTTTCCCTCAAAAACACAACTTCCTACCTCATAACTGAATTTTTATATCTAATATAACATAATAACTCACAAATGCAAGTTTTGTACCTCACAAACGTACTTTTTAAAATTATATTCAACTTTATACCTCACAAATATGACTTCCTACCTCAAAATAGTAAATGTAATATCTCATAAATTAATTTATTACTCACAAATGTACCTTTTTACCTCACAAATACAACTTCATACTTCCCAAATGGAACTTTATTTCTCATTATTGGAACTTAATCTCACAAATCTGTCTTCATACCTTTTCCCTCAAAAACACAATTTCCTCCCTCACAATTTCAATATAAGACTTTACCTCACAAATTCACTTTTTGTTCCCATATTCGACTTTATACCTCTCCAATATGACTTCCTCCCTCACAATTGCAAATGTTATATCTCAAATTAATGTATCCCTTAATACGTCACAGTTGTGACAAATACAACTTCACGCCTCAAAGAAATGACGTCACATCTCACAGCTTTAACTTCATAACACACAAATGCAACTTTATTTTTCAATGTCTCACAAATGTTATTTCTCAGTTTGCTTCTTGTTTAACATTTTATCTTTTTTTTTACCCTGAGGCAGAAACAAGCTTCCATAAGGGGCTGGATCACAGCAATGCCTGCTCATATTTAAAGCCTCCGATTGGCTCTTATATGTGCTCGGGGAGACTGCTAACACTAGTGTGCCAATGTTAAAGTGTCTTACACGTGAGAGGGATGATTATGCTGTTAATGAGCACATTTTAATCACATCACTGCAAAAAAATGCTCTTTTCACTTAGTATTTTTGTCTTGTTTCTAGTCCAAACATCTAAAAATAAGAAGTATGTACTAGACAAGCAAAATTGTTGTCTTGTTTTGGGAAAAAATAACTCAAAATTAAGAGAATTTTCTTAAAATAAGATAAATAATCTGCCAATGTGGTGAGAAGAATAATCTTAAAATAACATTATTTTCCTCACCCCATTGGCAGATTATTTAGCCTATTTTAAAGCTGCAGTCCGTAACTTTTTGCACTCTATGGTTAATAAACAGAACTGCATGCGTCTTGCGGAAGAACACTGCAGCCGGAGCTACTTCTCTCTGTTTATATCTATGGCGGATCACACAGGGACTGTGCTCCTCCGCAGCGGTACCTACCAGTCTGGCATGAAATAGTCCCAATATAAGCACTTATTAAAAGTGTACCATAATTATTCAGGGAAAGACAAAAACACGGTTCATGTTGTACAATCGCGTTATATTTTTTTTTGTAAATCTTGTACACAAAAAAAGTTACGTACAGCAGCTTTAAGCAAAAACTCTCTTAATTTTGAGGTATTTATTCCAAACGTGTCTAGTAAATGTTTCTTAACCCCTTAAGTGTCACCCCCCTTTTTGAAAATATACATGAAAATTCACTATCCAAACTTAAATGGTTGCAATTCAAGAATGCTTTGGAATATAGACATAAGTTTGGTCTCATTTTAAAGAAGACAGTCAGCAGAGTATTGCTCAAGTGAAATCACTGTAAATCAAATATACTGTACTAGATATTTAATATTTAATATAAAATATGTTACAAAATAATGTGTACTCTAAAATTACTATCAAATCAAAGCCATATGTCTAATCTATTTGTGTTCCAAATTTGAAGTTGATATCACAAAAATTGAAGTTCCCATGAGATTTTGTTTAGGCGTTGTACCACAAATAGCCACTGGGTGTCATTGAAATTCCATTGATTTTTTTAAATGCAATTTCCTGTGTCAAATGTATATATTTTTGTGTAAATATCACAAAACAGTTTGCAGATATAGAACCGTGAGACTAAGACCTTTCCGACGATATGCGTTTTGTCAAGATTAGAAAAGGTTTTTATTATAAATTAAATAAATATGTTAAATAAATATGAAACATGACAACGCCACTTGGGGAGGAGCCCTGCTAGAATAATTTAGTGCACCGTTTCCATGGTAACGCAAGGTCTGATTTCAAATCGGTTTGCACAGGATGAATCTTGAGTTCGTAAGCTTTCGAATGATATATAGTTTGTCAACATTAGATCAGGATAAATATAGGATATATTGTTTTAAACATGCAGTGGCAAATGGGCCCACCGGTGGGCCAGTGAGAATTTTTAGATATTTTTACTAGAAACAAGACAAAAATACTAAGTAAGAAAATCATTTTTTGCAGTGAATGTTTGACAATAATAAAATAATAAATAATAAAATGCTCTTCTTACTCAGTATTTTTGTCTTGTTTCTAGTCCAAACCTCCCAAAAAATTTAAAACAAGAAGTATTGACTAGACAAGTAAAAGTAATTGTCTTTTTTGGGAAAAAATAACTCAAAATGAAGAGAGTTTTTGCTAAAAATAAGATAAATAATCTGATAAATAATAAAAAATAATATTTTAATTAACAACTAAACAAGATTATTTTTCTCACCCCATTGGCAGATTATTTATCTTATTTTAAGCAAAAACTCTCTTCATTTTGAGTTATTTTTCCCCCAAAACAAGACAATAGTTTGTACTTGTCTAGTAAATGTTTCTTAATGTAAGAATGTTTTGATATTTCGACTAGAAACCAAGGTTATTATAGTTTTGCTTTTTGAAATTAGTTTTTATTTTATTATCGTTTTCAATTTTGCTACAAATTTCAGTTTAGTTTTAGTTAGTTTTACAAATGGTTTTGCTAGTTTTAGTTTAGTTTTTGTTTTGCAAATACATTTCTATTTAGTTTTTATTTATTTAGTTTCAGTTTTAGTTTTAGTAATTATAGTTTAGCAGAGTTACCATAATGAAGTGTAGAGACCAAATCAAGGTTTTTAATTTCAGCAAAGTTTAATGTTTGCACAGATTAGAGTTTAATCTTACTTCCTTAAGTGAAAACACTTGATAAACGAGCATTATTGTTTAAACCCAGGAAGGTCTTACAAAACATGCATACAGTTGGGTCTTCACCTTTGAGCAAAAAAGCTTGAGTCAAACTATGACCTATACGAACAACGATCTGGAGATTAAAAATGAAATAAATTATATTTTGATATTAAAAAATTATATTTGATATTTGATTGACATAGGCTAATACTTATATTTGATTGACATAGGCTAATACTCAGAGGATCTATCTTAAAGAACAAAATAAATGCAACGTAAAATATAAAAGTAAAAATTATAAATTCCAGACAAACTCATTCATAACAAAGATGAAATATTGTTAAACAATTAAAAGCTTATTTTAATTTCTTCAGTAATACAATGTAGGCTAGCAGTGTAAGACCACAGCTAACGTCATCTGAATAAAGCCAACACACACTGTTGTGCTGTGTGTGTGTGTGTGTGTGTGTGTGTGTGTGTGTGTGTGTGTGTGTGTGTGTGTGTGTGTGTGTGTGTGTGTGTGTGTGTGTGTGTGTGTGTGTGTGTGTGTGTGTGTGTGTGTGTGTGTGTGTGTGTGTGTGTGTGTGTGTGTGTGTGTGTGTGTGTGTGTGTGTCTTGCTATAATTGTAAAGGGGACCAATGTCCTCACTTATCTAGTAAAATATTATGATAACTGACTAGTAAGGACATTTGACTGGTCCTCACTAGTTAAAAATCCTTATAAATCGGCCAAAACATGTTTGTATTTAAATCTATTGTTTTGCACGTTCTTGGGATGGGTAGGTTTAGGGATAGGGATTGGGTTAGGGTTTACAATATATCATTAACCTGATCAAAATCAATGGAAGTCCACGCAATGTCCTCACTTATATAGTGAAACAGACGTGTGTGTATGTGTCCTGGTATTCCCTACGTTGTGGGGAAATGTCTCCACACAGATAATACTATTATTAGTAGTAAATGATTATGATAACACCTTTGAGCCTGTCAATATTATGCAAACATGAAATCTCAAACGGACAGTAGGCTAGTACTTGCTACTAGTTGCTGACTTTTGCGCCTGCGTCTCTCGTCGCGTCGGAAACGGCATTCTAAAACAGTGAGCTTAAGTTAAAAGAAGTTCAACGTGCATCTCATTACCTTGTGTTATTTCCCATTTCACTGCCACGGATGCATTGATTCTTTGTGAACTCCCGTTTAGGACTAGCGATGTGTTGCCTGTCTGCACGCGTCCGTCACAGGACAGCGGTTAATCTCCTCCTCAGATCACTTCACGCGCAGTTGCGCAATATACAGACACTCGCTCAACCGCCACAGTCAGATTTTCCACCACATTAAAGAAAGCTTATTAATAACGAAAACGAATATTTATTTTTGCTAATTATTATTTTATTTCAGTTAGTTTTTTAGTAAGAGTAGTTAGTTTCGTTTAGTTTTAGTTTTTTATTTATTCAGATTTTTTAATTTTATTTCAGTTTACGAAAATGTTTTTTGACCAATAGTTTTAGTCTTAGTTTCAGTTTTCGTTTACGAAAATAACCTTGCTAGAAACAAGACAAAAATACTGAGTAAGAAAAGCATTTTTTGCAGTGAATGTTTGACAATAATATGCGTTTAGAGATTGTGTGTGATTGTGTGTGTGTTCCTGGAGCTCTGTTACTGACCTCTCTGCCTGCCCTGGATGCTCCTCAGCGCCAGGATGTTCTGCTCATCAGACAGGAAGTGCTTCATCTTGTGAAAAGGCTCTTTGCCACGGATGGTTAATTTGCTCCAGGGTTTGGGCCGGGCCAGAATCTCACTGACGGAGCCTTGGGACAGACCCAGAACATAATGGCCGAACACACGCTGACCGATGTTGTGTTTGATCAGCTGCTCTTTGACCTGTCGGGCGATCTCAGCCGTGTCCATTTCCTCGCCTTCCGACGTGCTGCCCGCGCCCTCTGATTGGCTAGGAGAAGGCGCCATGCCGTTAACCTCAGGGCTGCCTGATGACTGAGGGGGCAAGGGGCTGGAGAGAGAATTGGTTGTAGCGTAATGGGGCGGCCCGAACAGAACAGAACTTGGAGAAGGGTCCTGGAGGGCTTTGGTGTAGATGGTTTGCATGAGCTGCCTCTGAAGAAGAGAGTTGAGTGCCATTTTGCCAGCCAGTGGGGGGAACGTGGCGCCCACGCTGGCCATGCCGGGGGTAAAGAAGTCTGGCCCGATGCCCGTGGGGGAGAAAGGATGGGTACCGTTGGCACTGGCAGCGGATTCGGAGGTAGCGGTGCCCGTCCTCATCAAAAGCTGAGGCGAGGGGGGCGGAGGAGACCCCTGGAGCGTGGTGGGGACCGGAGTGGCAGGAAGACGCTGAGGGTTTTCCACTGTAGTTTCTTTAATTTTCCGGCCCAATGCTCCTGATGGGCGACAAGAAAAATAATATCAGATGATTTAGACTGATACTTAATATATTTAATAGATACATGTAGAGTAACATTTCATTTCATCAGTCCATAAAACCTTAGAAAAATCAGTCTTGAGATATTTCTTGGCCCAGTCTTGACGTTTCAGCTTGTGTGTCTTGTTCAGTGGTGGTCGACTTTCTGCCTTTCTTACCTTGGCCATGTCTCTGAGTATTGTGCACCTTGTGCTTTTGGGCACTCCAGTGATGTTGCAGCTCTGAAATATGGCCAAACTGGTGGCAAGTGGCATCTTGGCAGCTGCACGCTTGACTTTTCTCAGTTCACGGGCAGTTATTTTGCGCCTTGGTTTTTCCACAGGCTTCTTGCGACCCTGTTGACTATTTTGAACGAAACGCTTGATTGTTCGATGATCATGCTTCAGAAGCTTGGCTATTTTAAGACTGCTGCATCCCTCTGCAAATATATCTCACTATTTTTGACTTTTCTGAGCCTGTCAAGTCCTTCTTTTGACCCATTTTGCCAAAGGAAAGGAAGTTGCCTAATAATTATGCACACCTGATATAGGGTGTTGATGTCATTAGACCACACCCCTTCTCATTACAGAGATGCACATCACCTAATATGCTTAATTGGTAGTAGGCTTTCCAGCCTATACAGCTTGGAGTAAGATAACATGCATAACGAGGATGATGTGGTCAAAATACTCATTTGCCTAATTATTCTGCACTCCCTGTATATGGGGTTGGCTGATTTCAAAACACTGTTTCAGAGCGTTTTGAATCAGCAGATTCGGATGATTACATTTACATTTATGCATTTGGCAGACACTTTTATCCAAAGCGACTTACATTGCATTCAAGGTACACATTTTTACGTTATTGTCAGTTCTGATTCGGATCGTGTGTCAAACTGCTGAAATCACGTGACATTAGCGATCCAAATCATGAATCGAAGGCGAGGAATTAATGACAGAATTCATACTTTTGGGTGAACTAACCCTCTAAAGGGTCTTTGGTGTTTCCATGGTGTCTACTAAATAAATCGAGAGTTGCGTTGATATGATGTTATTTATAGGCAAAGAATTGCTGATTTATCCGGATTTAAACATTCCTGGAAACATTTGGGATTATGCAAGTAACGAAGTAAGACGCTGAGGGTGTTCCACTGTAGTTTCTTTCATTTTCCGGCCCAATGCTCCTGATGGGTGGCAAGAAAAATAATATCAGCTGATTTCGACTGATACTTAATATATTTAATAGATACATGTAGAGTAAAATCCTGGCAAGGTGATTTTGTATCATCCTGAAGGGGTTAATTTTGAGCTTGGACTCTACATTCTGGCTACTTAATCAGGGTTCCTATTTCTTCAAGTTAAATTCAAGTCTTTTTAAGACCATTTATATAAAAAATTAAAGGAAGTGTATGTAAGATTGTGGCCAAAACTGGTACTGCAATCACTTTTAAATGACTGTAGAGCAGTGTATCCCCCTCACCTTCCCCCTGACTCGAGGTTGCCAGATTGGCTGCAGGATCAGCAGAACGTTTGTAGATCTGCAGCTGTGCTAACTAGTGCAGATCTGGCAACCCGAAAACACTACTGACTTTGTGATTGGTCGATAGGTGGAGGGCGGAGCTTCAGGCCAAAACACAACATGACATCATCAACATCAGTTGAGGGCTGCAACAACAACTTTATAATGACAATATCCTGTCCGGACTACTGTTGTCAGTGATAGAAGTGTTTGAAATTAACATGATTTCTTAATGTCGAGTGACATATCAGGGCCATTTTATGATTGATATAATCGTCGTTGACAAAGGAAACTTTTCGCGTAAAAATCCCCGGCCGAATTACCTCCTTTTTTTAGACAAACACAGAGATCGTGTGTTCATTTAATTGCCGTTCAAATCCACATCTCTGAGTTTTCAAGAAGAGATCGCTTCACAATGAACTGTTTATAACCTGTTTGACCCCTGCAGAGCACCGTATCGCTGCGTTTCCCTGAAATTCGGATGCGTTTTACAGATCGATCCTAGACTTTTATTACTGAAATGCTGGAAAGTATTTACTAGAATAATCTTTCATCACCACTCAGAAGAGAAAAAGAAGAAAAACACGTAAATATTTGAAATGAGCCGTTATTAGCTAACGTTATACAGGGTAAATTTGCAGCATTGTATTAACTTATTTCCGCTCATTTCCACATCTTTGTTTAAACAGGAGATTTAAATAATTAATAATTTCCTATTATTAAATATGATTTGATTCTTATTATTCCAAGCATATGATATTTTTACAGCAGACACTCAATCGACTGAGCGGCGTTCCCAGGATCACAGAACTCGCTCCTCCTGAATAAATCGCCATCCGAATGCACGAGTTTATCACTGAGGTGGCTGCAAATGTATTTTTACGGACGTCCACATAAGAAACAATTACCATCCGAATAGGGCTCGTCTTTTAGCTGCTTTTTATTGAAATAGGATTGGAATAACATGAATTGGAAATGTCCATTTCCCCCTTAAAGATCCAAAATAAAGCACAAGCAGAAACAAAGCGGCAAACACTTGCTCCGCACGCTTTAAGGAAATCTGTGGCGTTTGTGCGCGCATGTGCTACAGGCTGACGTTTAACACTGATCTCCTCTGAGCTCTGCAGACTAGCAGGCATGTCCGCAGATATCAGGCCAGGCAACTGTGCGTGGGCTACCTGCTCATGCTGTGGGACTGCTCACTGCAAGGCATTGTGGGTGTCAGTACCGTTATCCTTTTTGCCATGACAAAACACCTCTGCTGTGTGTGCTTCCATAACAATACCATCACTTTATACAACGGTGGCAAAATCAATATCCAGTGCAATAGAATCCTGTCGGCCGCCAGAGACAGATACTCGCTGCGATCACACATGATTCTCCGTCATTGCCGTCAGCAGCGAATGCCAGGTTTAAAAATGCTAAATTTGTGATAGAAAGTCACATTTAAAACGCAAATTAAATGTATGATCTCCATAGGGGTGTCCAGAGGTGTTCTGTAATGACATTTTCAACCTCACACACACACACACACACACAGAGTGTAGTCGAAAGGGCAGGAAAAGGGAAATAAGGCCTAATTATCACATTGGTCTCCGCTAGCCGTTCAGGATTTATGCAAGCCCCAGGTGACCTTATCTCCTACAAGCCAAAACCTAATATGTTGCAGCCTCTAGAAAAGGATGAACTGACCTTAACAACACGTGTGCCTCCAAACCCAACGCGTCACTATCAGTATGATCTGCTACCATATTTATTCTTTTTCTCTTCTCGGGGCAAAATTAAATCATCAGCTAAAGTTCTGAAAGTTTTATTAGGTCATGTCGCACATCCTACTGGATTTTAGGTGAAGTTAGGGTTGGAAAAAATAAATCAATAAAATGTATTTGCAATTTCCCTGCAAATGGAAGTTAATGAAGAAACTCACCACTGAAGTCACTGTTGGCCAGTCGCTTCAAAGCGCTCTCTGACAGCTGGCTATGGTCCTTCCCTGTCAGCAACATCTCCAAAGGCTTGGACAAGTCCTGGAATGAAGGACGGATGAGGGAGAGAGAAGAAAAAACAGGAAGGAAGGGGGTGAGGGAAGGGAAAGGAAGTGAGGAAGTCAAATAGAATGCATCAATTAAAGGAACAAATACAAAAGGAAAGTTGTTGTAAGGAAGAAAAGAAGAAAGAAAATAAATTAATGTTAAGTTAAGGAAAGAAGGGAAGGGAAAAAGAAGGAAATAAGGAAGGGAAATTAAGGCATAAAGAAATGAGGAAGGAAGGAAGGAAGGAAGGAAGGAAGGAAGGAAGGAAGGAAGGAAGGAAGGAAGGAAGGAAGGAAGGAAGGAAGGAAGGAAGGAAGGAAGGAAGGAAGGAAGGAAGGAAGGAAGGAAGGAAAAAGGAAAATGAAGGCATAAATAAACAAGGAAAGTTATAGGAAGAAATGAAGGAAGGAAGCGGGCGAAGAAAATTAAAAAAGAGATTAAATGGAAGAAAGGAAGTGAGGGAGGAAGAAGAGAAATTAAGGTATAAATAAACAAAGAAAGTTATGGGAAGGAAGGAAGGAAGGAAGGAAGGAAGGAAGGAAGGAAGGAAGGAAGGAAGGAAGGAAGGAAGGAAGGAAGGAAGGAAGGAAGGAAGGAAATAAAAAGGGGGGAAATTTAGAAGTGATGAAATGAAAGGAAGTGATGAATGAAGGGAACAGGAAGAAAATGAGAAATGGAGCAAAGAAGATAAAGAAAGAATGAAACATTACAAAAACTGCCAAAAACCTCTTGACATGAATTTAGAGGGAAAACGTATAAATGTAAAACGGACACATGAATGGGTTGATATTCATAATGTGGACATCATGAGCAGCCTCACCTGAGCTGAGGAGTGAAGATGATGATCTGAGGAGCTGAGCTCTGAGGACTTCAGGGAGCTGGAGAGAGAGAGAGAGAGAGAGAGAGAGAGAGAGAGAGAGAGAGAGAGAGAGAGAGAGAGAGAGAGAGAGAGAGAGAGAGAGAGAGAGAGAGAGAGAGAGAGAGAGAGAGAGAGAGAGAGAGAGACACAGAGAGACACAGAGAGACACAGAGAGACACAGAGAGAGAGAGAGAGAGAGAGAGAGAGAGAGACACAGAGAGACACAGAGAGACACAGAGAGACACAGAGAGAGAGAGAGAGAGAGAGAGGACGACAGAACACACTTTAAAATAATCAACACACGCGAGAAATACACCGCAAACAATGCTCCTTACTCAATATTTTTGTCTTGTTTCTAGTAAAAAAACATCTAAAAATTCTTAAAACGAGAAGTATTTACTAGACAAGCAAAGCAAAAATAAGCTTAAAACGAGATTATTTTCTCACCCCATTGGCAGATTATTTATCTTATTTTAAGCAAAAACTCTCTTCATTTTGAGTTATTTTTCCCCCAAAACAAGACAATAGTTTTTACGTGTCTAGTAAATGATTCTTAATGTAAGAATGTTTTGATGTTTAGACTAGAAACAAGACAAAAATACTGAGTAAGAAAAGCCTTTTTTGCAGTGAACGCCTTCAGTTTCCCTCTCAGGTCACACTGCAAAAAAAGCTCTTCTTATTTAGAAAATTCATTCTTGTTTCCAGTCAATATATCTTAAAGTTCTTAAATCAAGATGCATTTACTAGATCAGTAAAATGACATAAGATATTTTAGCTTGTTTTCTGGGGTAAAATATCAAAATGAAGTGAGTTTTTGCTTAAAACAGGCAAACTAATCTGATTTCAATCAGAAATAAGATTATTTTTCTCACCCCACATGCAGATCATTTTGCCTGTTTTAGGCAAAAACTCACTTCATTTAGATTTTATTTTCAACAAAACAAGAACAAATATCTTCTGTCATTTTACTGATCTAGTAAATGCATCTTGATTTAAGAATTGTTAGATATTTAGACTAGAAACAAGACGACATGACAGAGTAAGAAGAGCATTTTTTTTCAGGTCAAGAGCAGTGTATCCGTTCGGATCTGTCATTACGGATCAAACTGGGCCTCTGGCTGAACACACTCATTATATCACGAGTAGACAACCAGCTATCAATATACATTCAGCAAAGCGGCTTTTAGGCCGATCATCAGACTAGCACAGATCTTAACAACACCCTCTATTCATGGATTACTCGCTTTATAAGTCCCAATTGGGAATATTACGCCTAAAATCGAGTTATGCAACGGAAAGCCAGACATCTCCCGAAGCCTCCCAGCACACACACACACACACGCAGAGAGACGAGCGGCCGTGCCAAAAACACACACATCAGTCAATTAGGTTATCGCCGATGCAAACGACGTTAGCCTCCTCATTACAGCTGTGGCTGGAGATGAAACGCAGCAATCCCTCAGTCCTGTGCACAAACCACTCCGACAACAAAGCACGCTTAATCCGCTTTTCTCAAAAATAAGACCCAATACTCCTTGCATACCTAAGGTTCTTTGAATTTATTAAACAGAACGGAGATTACCGCGGAGTAAAATTCCTTCTGGTAAAATATGGGAGTGAGAGCTCCGTCTGCGGTTCATATCTCAGCTGAACTACATCAGATCGGCTTCAGTGTGTGACTGTAAAGTTCAAGACCGGCAGGTGATGAGAGCTCCCAGTTCCAGCCCTGCGGCGGGACAAACGCATGCATGACGGAGCTCCACACAAAGGTTAAGAATGCTCTGAGGGGCTCAAATGATGGAGGTGGATAAACATGACCAGGTCAGGTCATGCCAAACTAAACCGTGGCTCATTTAGAGTCGTAATACGCATTTGATCTGTAAGAGAAGGAGTCTCTTCTGATCACCAAGGCTGCGTTTATTTGATTAAAACTACAAAAAAATGCTAATATTGTGAAATATTATTAAAAATGATTTTTTTAGCATCACATGATCCTTCAGAAATCATTCTAAGAAACATTTATGATTATTATCAATAGTTCTGTAAACATTATTTCAGGATTCTTTGATGAATAGAAAGTTCAGAAGAACAGTATTTATCTGAAATAGAAAGATTTTTGCAACATTGTGCTACAGTTTTGGGCTAAAGTTTTGGGTCAGTACACTCTCAGAAAAAAGCTACAGTGCTGTCACTGGAGCGGCACCCGAAGGTACAAAAGTCAAAAGGTACATCTTTGTACCTTACTCACCCCTAAATGGTACATATCAGTACTTTAAGAGTGTGTGTTAGTACCTTAAAGGTACATATCAGAACTTTAAGAGTGTGTGTTAGTACCTTAAAGGTACATATCAGTACTTTAAGAGTGTGTGTTAGTACCTTAAAGGTACATATCAGTACTTTAAGAGTGTGTGTTAGTACCTTAAAGGTATATCAGTACTTTAAGAGTGTGTGTTAGTACCTTAAAGGTACATATCAGTACTTTAAGAGTGTGTGTTAGTACCTTAAAGGTATATCAGTACTTTAAGAGTGTGTGTTAGTACCTTAAAGGTACATATCAGTACTTTAAGAGTGTGTGTTAGTGCCTTAAAGGTACATCAGTACTTTAAGAGTGTGTGTTAGTACCTTAAAGGTACATATCAGTACTTTAAGAGTGTGTGTTATTACCTTAAAGGTACATATCAGTACTTTAAGAGTGTGTATTATTACCTTAAAGGTACATATCAGTACTTTAAGAGTGTGTGTTATTACCTTAAAGGTACATATCAGTACTTTAAGAGTGTGTATTATTACCTTAAAGGTACATATCAGTACTTTAAGAGTGTGTATTATTACCTTAAAGGTACATATCAGTACTTTAAGAGTGTGTATTATTACCTTAAAGGTTCATATCAGTACTTTAAGAGTGTGTATTATTACCTTAAAGGTTCATATCAGTACTTTAAGAGTGTGTATTATTACCTTAAAGGTACATATCAGTACTTTAAGAGTGTGTATTATTACCTTAAAGGTACATATCAGTACTTTAAGAGTGTGTATTATTACCTTAAAGGTTCATATCAGTACTTTAAGAGTGTGTATTATTACCTTAAAGGTACATATCAGTACTTTAAGAGTGTGTATTATTACCTTAAAGGTACATATCAGTACTTTAAGAGTGTGTATTATTACCTTAAAGGTTCATATCAGTACTTTAAGAGTGTGTGTTAGTACCTTAAAGGTACATATCAGTACTTTAAGAGTGTGTATTATTACCTTAAAGGTTCATATCAGTACTTTAAGAGTGTGTATTATTACCTTAAAGGCTCATATCAGTACTTTAAGAGTGTGTATTAGTACCTTAAAGGTACATATCAGTACTTTAAGAGTGTGTATTATTACCTTAAAGGTTCATTTCAGTACTTTAAGAGTGTGTATTATTACCTTAAAGGTACATATCAGTACTTTAAGAGTGTGTATTATTACCTTAAAGGTACATATCAGTACTTTAAGAGTGTGTATTATTACCTTAAAGGTACATATCAGTACTTTAAGAGTGTGTATTATTACCTTAAAGGTACATATCAGTACTTTAAGAGTGTGTATTATTACCTTAAAGGTACATATCAGTACTTTAAGAGTGTGTATTATTACCTTAAAGGTACATATCAGTACTTTAAGAGTGTGTATTATTACCTTAAAGGTACATATCAGTACTTTAAGAGTGTGTATTATTACCTTAAAGGTACATATCAGTACTTTAAGAGTGTGTATTATTACCTTAAAGGTACATATCAGTACTTTAAGAGTGTGTATTATTACCTTAAAGGTACATATCAGTACTTTAAGAGTGTGTATTAGTGCCTTAAAGGTTCATATCAGTACTTTAAGAGTGTGTGTTAGTACCTTAAAGGTTCATATCAGTACTTTAAGAGTGTGTATTATTACCTTAAAGGTTCATATCAGTACTTTAAGAGTGTGTGTTAGTACCTTAAAGGTTCATATCAGTACTTTAAGAGTGTGTATTAATACCTTAAAGGCTCATATCAGTACTTTAAGAGTGTGTGTTAGTACCTTAAAGGTTCATATCAGTACTTTAAGAGTGTGTATTATTACCTTAAAGGTACATATCAGTACTTTAAGAGTGTGTGTTATTACCTTAAAGGTACATATCAGTACTTTAAGAGTGTGTGTTAGTACCTTAAAGGTACATATCAGTACTTTAAGAGTGTGTATTAATACCTTAAAGGTACATATCAGTACTTTAAGAGTGTGTATTATTACCTTAAAGGTTCATATCAGTACTTTAAGAGTGTGTATTATTACCTTAAAGGTACATATCAGTACTTTAAGAGTGTGTATTATTACCTTAAAGGTACATATCAGTACTTTAAGAGTGTGTGTTATTACCTTAAAGGTACATATCAGTACTTTAAGAGTGTGTGTTATTACCTTAAAGGTACATATCAGTACTTTAAGAGTGTGTGTTATTACCTTAAAGGTACATATCAGTACTTTAAGAGTGTGTGTTATTACCTTAAAGGTTCATATCAGTACTTTAAGAGTGTGTATTATTACCTTAAAGGCTCATATCAGTACTTTAAGAGTGTGTATTAATACCTTAAAGGCTCATATCAGTACTTTAAGAGTGTGTATTATTACCTTAAAGGTACATAGTAGAACATTAAAGGTACATTTTAGTCCCTTTCCAGTTTTGTACCTTAGGGTACCGCCCCAGTGACAGAAATGTACCTTTTTTTCTGACAGTGTAAGAATTTATTTATAAAAATTTTTGGGAAATACTTTTATTCATCAAGGATGCATTAAAAATGCATAAAGACATTTTATAATGTTGCAAAAGCTTTCTATTTCTGATAAATGCTGTTCTTTTGAACTTTATATTCATCAAAGAATCCTAAAAAATATATTTTTCAACACTGATAATCATAAATGTTTCTTGAGCAGCAAATCATCATATGCGATCCTCTTCCGAGTTTTCTGCTGCATTCGACTGGAATCATCTGCAGCAGATTTTAAAGCTCAGTTCATTTATTTCACTCTCCTCTAAGAACTCAATTTGGTCAATATTACAAGATCACTGTACTTGTTTTTAGTTATTTGATTGTTTTATATTCTGTTATGCTTTTTTACTGTATTGAACCCGCTTTTTGTGCCAGGTTGTCATTGTAAATTCTCAACTGACTTACCTGGTTAAAATAATTACTTAATAATTAAATATGTGACCACAAAACCAGTCATAAGGGTCAATTTTCTAAAACTCTGATTTATTCGTCATCATTAATATTTGGCCAAACTATTTGAAAATCTGGAATCTGAGGGTGCAGAGAAATCTAAATATTGAGAAAATCTCCTTTAAAGTTGTCCAAATGAAGTCCATAGCAATGCTAATAATACATTTTTGATATATTTATGTTAGGAAATGTACAAAATATCTTCATGGAACATGATCTTAATATCCTAATGATTTTTGGCACAAAAGAAAAATGGATAATTGTGACCCATACGCAGGACTGCAGAAGTGCTCCAGGGTCTCATCTGAGAGTGATTAGTGAAGGATCATGTGACTCTGAAGACTGGAGGAATGATGATAAATTCAGCTTTGATCACAGGAATAAACTACACTTTAATATACATTGACATAGAAAACTGTTATTTTACATTTTAATAATATTCCACAATATTACTGTATTTTTAATTAAATAACTGCAGCCTTGGTGAGCAGAAGAGACTCCTTCTAAAGACATTACAAATCTTACCCATCAAAAACTTTTGAGCGGCAGTGTGCTTGAATATCACATTAAGGTTGATGCAACGTTAAAATAATGTTAATAATGCTAAAATATTCCCCCAAATGTGCAGGGAAAGGCTGAAGCATCAGGATTATTTGCGCTGACAGAATTAGTGCTTCAGAACTTACCCGAGTTCTCGTTTGATCTCCTCGTAGTCTGACTGCTCTTGAAGCTTTTCTTCAAGTTGCTGGAGAGAGGAAAAGGCAGATATACTTATTTATAAGCAAAACTGTAATAAATCAGTGTATGAGCTGCATTATACACTCTGAAATCACACAATATTCACTTTAAAGTGAAACTTAAAGAGCTGCATGAAGAGGGACTTCAAAATGCAGAGAATGTAAACAGATGCAGACCATGAGACACGTCTTTTACATAAAAAAAATGAAACCACAATATTTTGCTCATTTACACCACCAAAAAGGCTTAAATAATATTAGTAATATTTTAATTCAGCAAAGATGCATTAAATTGATCGTTAAAGTGACCTGCAGGATTTATAAAGGTACATTTAAGACCAATTTAAGAAACTTTAAGGAATAAATTGAAGGGAACACAACACGTCGATATGTAATAGTTGTATTAGTGGCACATCAAAGTTAGACAACACAATTTCCAACAGATCTCCATTACTTTTTAACTAATTTGACAAAAAATAGCTTAAAGTTTGAGATAAGAAATCTCATGAAAGTGATTTTATTATTAAAACAAGAACGAATATCTGCTGATGTGTTCAGAAAAATCAACTTAATTCAAATGTTAGTCATTTTCATACCCAATGACAGATATTTGTTCTTGTTTTAATCATAAACTCATTTCATTTTGTTCAGTTTCTCAGAAAACAAGACTTCATTTCTTCATTCTGCATGTCATAAATGTCTCTTGATTTAAGTGTTTAGATATTTGTGCTGGAAAACTAAAATCCTGAGGAAGAACATCATGTTTGCAGTGAATGTGATTTAATCTAGAGCCCTATGAAATCTGTTTAATTTATTGTTTTATAGTTTATTCTGCATTAATGGTTAAATGAAATGAAATGTGACTGGCTTTCGTTGATCTTCGTGACACAAATGAAGATATTTGTAATGAAATCTGCGAGATTTCTGTCCTCCATTGACAGTCTAAGCAACTTCCACTGACGCTTCAGAAAGTTCATAAAGAGATCCTAAAACTGATCCATACGGATCGAGCGGATTATTCCAGATGTTCTGAAGAGACTCGATGGCTTTATATGATGAAGGAAAGTCTGACGGGTTTGGATCGACATGAGGACGAGGAAATGAGGATTTTTGGGTGAACTGTCCCTTTAAGTGTCAGACCTACTTTTGATTTATTCATCCAACATTTGACAAATTCTGAGACATTCCTCATTATACAGTAAATTACATTTTTATGACTGGATTCTGCATCCCAGAAATCATAGGGCCCTAATGTAATGCCATGATATTGAATTTGAGACTTTCTTGCTCCAATTTAAGACATTTTAAGACCTTACATTGTGAACGGTCAAATTAAGACTCGTGGAAACAAGCAATATTTATGAATATAATTTCAAATGCATTTTTAAACAAATAAAAATGTATTTGGCTCAGGAATAAATGACATTTTATAATTATAAATTGTAGTAATGATGTTTGATCAAATAAATTACTTTTGCGACTTTTTTTTGTAGTATTGTTTAGATTTTTTTTGTGATAATTTTCCATTCACATATGTTTCAAACTTGAGAAAATATTGTAAAATTAAGTGAACAAATTTAGCTTTTTTTATTGTTTATTTGCAATCTTTAAATTGTTATATACTTCGGCTTTTTATCAGCCGTTCTGCTTTCTAGATGACGGCCAATAAAATACTCATTCTGCTCGACCACTGTTCGGTGTGTGTGTGTTTGTGTGTGTGTGTGTGTGTGTGTGTGTGTGTGTGTGTGTGTGTGTGTGAGCCTGTTTATGTGGTTTATGAGGACATATCAAATGTCCTCATAATTCAAATGGCCTTAAAAACATACTAAATGATGTTTTTTTGAGAAAGTAAAAATGCAGAATGTTTCCTGTGATGGGTAGGTTTAGGGGCAGTGTGTGTGTGTGTGTGTGTGTGTGTGTGTGTGTGTGTGTGTGTGTGTGTGTGTGTGTGTGTGTGTGTGTGTGTGTGTGTGTGTGTGTGTGTGTGTGTAGGTTTAGGGGCAGTGTAAGGGGATAGAAAATACGGTTTGTACAGTACAAAAACCATTACGTCTATGGAATGTCTCCAAATGTAACAAAAACAATCGTGTGTGTGTGTGTGTGTGTGTGTGTGTGTGTGTGTGTGTGTGTGTGTGTGTGTGTGTGTGTGTGTGTGTGTGTGTGTGTGTGTGTGTGTGTGTGCTGATGAATCTCTCCGCAGTGCACACACTCATATTCTGCAGCAGATCTGGAGTCAGGCCAGATCAGAGCAGTCTCTCCGTGTGAGGCTCAGCGAAGGCTTCGTCTCAGCTCAGTCTCCTGACATCCAACCAGCTGTCATTCAAACTCCAAACATTCACTACACGGGTCACATGGCTCGTGTGAGCCGCTGCAACATTTACAGGCCTGTCTGTATCTGGACCACGAGCTTCATCCAACATGAAGTCCAGTGCTAATGTGACTTTAGACGGGCCGCGGCTCATAATGAACACCAGGCTCTGTCACTCGTCCTCGCTACAGCCGTTTAACTACAGAGAGGAGCTTCTTATATATGAGTAGGCCTGGGGATTGACACAAATCTCACCATTTGAGTTCGATTCACAAGCTATAAATATATATCAGGCAACTTTGCCTGAAAAATACATTTTGGTCCAAAAACAGCAACTTTATTCAGCATTGTCTTCTCTTCCGCGTTTGTTTTCAATCCTCAAATAAAGATTTGAACAGTTATGAATCAACGTATTGATTCATGATTCGGATCAAACTGTGTCAAACTGCTGAAATCACGTGACATTGTTGTTATTTTTGGACCCAAATGTATTTCTGATGCTTCAAGAGACTCTAATTAACCCACTGATGTCTCATATGGACTACTTTGATGATGTTTTTATTCCCTTTCTGGACATGGACAGTATAGTGTGCATACACTTGCATACGCTCTCGGACTAAATATAAAATATCTTAAACTGTGTGTGAAGATGAACGGAGGTCTTACGGTGTGGAGCGACATTAGGGAGAGGAGTTAATGACAGACATTTCATTTTTGGGTGAACTAACCCTTTAATGTAATGGCATCTACTCCGGTATATATTACTCTATGCTTGAATATACAAATGGTGTGCAATTCAATGCAGCAATAAAGACATGCTCAAGAGTGTTCAATACTGTCTGGAGGGCACAAATGATGCCCTCACTTGATATATAGCCTATGTTTGATGAATCTGCTTGATATTAGTCGCTGGTCTGACCTTTAGTAGGGCCTCTTTGGAGCTCAGCTGCTGCTCCAGCTGGCTGATCTGATTGGTGGAGGTCTCGCTGAGCTGAGCCAGACTGGCCTGGAGTCTCTGAACGTCCTCAGCCAAACGCTCCACCTCCCGCTCCTTCGCACCCAATTCTGCCTCCAGAGACTTGTCCTGCACACAGAAACACAAGCGTTTCACTGACAATACACTTCCTGTAACTTCTGCGTCTTCAGAGCAGAGCTGGACAGAGTACACAACTTCATTACTGGAGTAAAAGTAACAGTACTACTAGTTAAATATTACTCCGTTACAAGTGAAAGTTGTAAAAACAGATTTTTACTGAAGTAAGCATTTGATTTCAAAAGTACTTAAGTATCAAAAGTAAATTTTCTTTTCTATGTCAGTGCATTATTTTATTATTATTGTTGTATAAATGCACATTATGCCATCATGGTTTAAGCCAGTCAGTGATGCTCCATCTGACACACTAGCACACGACTAACTTAAACTCATTTAAATACTTGTAGAAAAGTTACAAAGCTCTTTATAAAGCGCTGTCACTTTAAGGCCGAATGCTCGGATCCAATACACTGATACACATCTGATATTCTCACACTGTTCACCTTCACTGAAGACAGAATCAACTTTGTTTATGTGAATACTTCACAAAATGAGCATTTGGACATCCGTCTCCTTCCATTTTGCTCTAAACTATAAATCAGTGTTTAATAAATGCTGTGAAATCATTGAACTTCACGAGACTCTACAAGAGTGATTCCTGAAAGGCTTTCTGCAAAAACCCAAACACCTTTTAAAGAAGAAAAAAATCATCACTGACTTTCAGAGCTGCGACAGAAACGACTTTCGACTTCGAGGACCTTGATAGAAATGTAGTGGAGTAAAAAGGACGATATTTGTCTTTCAGATGGAGTGAAGCTAAAGTCATACGTTTACAGAAAATATAATACTCCAGTAAAGTACAGATACTCAAAAAGTGAACTTAAGTAAAGGACTCGAGTAAATGTATTAGTTCCTGTCCTGCTCTGCTCCTGAGCAGTGAGAGCATTACTATCCTATCATGTATATACTGAGTAAAGCATTATGAAGATATTCAAATATTCATAAGACCTTAAAGAACATTTGGGAGTTCGCAAACATTGATGATATGTTTTATGGGCGGAGCAGAAAATGACAGTTCTGCCGTAGCACTCTATGGGCATCTTTAAACAGCCGAGTTTAGGCGGCTCTAAAGCGACTCTGTGTTTACTCAAAATTCTGTATAAAGATGCAATGCCGCATAAAAGAAGACTTAAATATGCCGGGTCTGACCCACCGTGGCTCCTAGCATCAAAGGCGATGCTGAAGCGGTTTTGATTCAGTACAAATGCATTTATGCCGCCTTAGAGAAGCATTAAACGGTCTATGTAAATGCTCCTTTTGGGATTTTATGCCGCTTCAGATTCGGTTTCTGTGCCGCGTTTTCTTTGTAAAGATGCCTTATTGAAAACACAATAAAAAGGTCATCAAAAGAAATATCAGAATTGCAAAATATAAATTCGCTTTTCTGACTTTCAGATTTGTGATATCAAAAGTCAGAATTGTTAGATAGGCCTAAAAATTTAATATTTAAATGTTACCTTTATAAAATTGTACAGGTTTAAATATGATTTCATGCTGTAACTGTAAAGCTATTATTGTTGTAGTTCTTAAAAGTGGATTCTGTTAAATAAAATATCTCCATTTGGAGCAGTGTTAATTTCGTTGACAAATAATTTTTTCACTGAGGAAAACGAGACGATAACTAAAACAATGAATGTTTTGAATGACAAAAACAATGAGGATAATCTACTGTCATTTTCGTCAACGAATAAAAGCTGAGGAAAATGTTAGGGAGGGACGCTTCAGAGCGGCTCAATCAATGAATAAATCACATTTATGACAGGGAATGTTTGGGAATAGTGACAGTGTTTACTTTACCATGTTTATATTGTAATATGATAGATGGTTGTAACGATGCATATTTGATCTCCCTCATCTGAACTGCAATAGTGCGGGATTTCAAAATAAGAGTCCCGGTGTATTTCCAGCTTCTTTATAATTAAGTCACGCATTATATAAACGCTTATGGTTACAAAATAAACTGCATTTACTTTCATTCCCATTCAATTCATAGTCAGGAGGAAAGACTAACAACAGTATTTGACACGCATTATTCAATAAAGTATCAGGGTTATAATAGTTCACTAAAACCATTAAACATATTAATTACATGAAATTAAATAAATGTTAACCTGATATACTAACTAAAACAGAAATACAACTTTATAAAAACTATATAGATGTTTTAAAAAAACAAAGTGAATTGAGCTCTTTCGTGTATTTTTGCGCTTGACCGGTCAAAAACACAATTATGTCAAAATGTCAGTTTTGTCTTGTATTCAGTAACAGTCAGTTATGTAATGCTTAAATGCTCAATGAATGCATTACAGTTGAACTAAACTCATTAGATTTTAGTCAATTAAAACTAAAAACAATTCAGGTGACTAAAACGAAATGGCATTTTAGTCAAAAGACTGTGACTAAAACTAAAGCAAAATTTGCTGTCAAAATGAACACTGCTTTGGAGTGAGTATAGTAACCTTGCAGATCTTCTACATGCTCAAACATTACAGCTGAACAAGTGAAAAGCGTAATAGGATTCCTTTAGTATATTGCGATTCTAAACTAATAACAGTTATTTACAACAACACTGTGCATGCAAAATGCACTGGAAATACCTTCATAATAGGCTTGGGCGGTAATACGGTAAAATGGTATACCGCGGGATCTAAAAATAGCAACGGTATCAGTTTCAATACCGTCAAACCGTCAAAAAAAAAAAAAAAAAAAACAGATCAACTTACATATTGCTGATCAACAATTAATTATTAAATATTTAATAAGTTGAACTAATTAAACTATTTACATATTAAATACTATTTATTTATTAAATGCCTAAATATGTGTATGCGTTGTTGTGACAGCGTGGATGAGAGAGAGAGAGAGAGAGAGAGAGAGGGGAAAAGACGGCGAGTCGGGCACTGAGTTATTATCGAAAAAGAACACAACTTCTGCAGTTTGGAAGTATTTTGGGTTTTGACGGTAAATACAGACGAGGCAATTTGCAAATTGTGCAACAAAAAGATGACCGCGAGAGATGGAAATACCTTGAACCTAAGGGCGCATATCCGAAACCACCATCCTCACTGCTGCGTGGATGAAAAACCGAGTGCACCCTCGGACTATGCTGTAATATTGCCGAAGCCTTTTGTCACACAGCTGGCAATGTAAGCAATAAGCATGAACTCCACAAAAATCAAGTGGACATGGGACTCACAAAAAAAAAAGTCAATTGTCTGACAATTGTCTCATAACGGTAAGCATAAAACGTGCAGAGTTTCTCAGGGGCAGGGGCTCAAATGTAAAAAATAAAATAAAAATATAGACCTATATATATATATATATATATATATATATATATATATATATATATATATATATATATATATATGCCAAGCCAACATTTTGTTGACGCTGTCTGAGCCTTACATAATGTTTTAATTATTCACGGTAATACCGTATACCGAGGTAAAATAGGGAGGAGGTTTGACGGTATCAAAATTTGGATACCGCCCAAGCCTACTTCATAATGCATTATATTACTATAGGCATCAGGGAAAGTGTTCCCACATGGCCCTTCCCTCCTTTATTCCCCCTGTCATTCATCACTCTTACCATTTCCGGTGCTTTCTGGATCTGATTGGATGTTTGCAGGGTGTTTCCAGCTGAAGTGAGCTGCTCCCTCAGACTCACGGCCTCTCGCTCGGCCGTCTCGGCCCTCTGTGGGACACACACACACACACACACAACAAATAGGGCCATGGATTCACCGTGAATTCATAACCATTATATCCACCGATGTTTATGAACTGTGAAGACTGGGAGCTCTAGTATTCAAGCTAAAGTGTGTCAAGGTACGCACGGTTGGCTGATTCACAGAATATGCAAATCACACAGAATTCATTTTAAATAAAGATTGTGGTGTTAATTCAGTTGTTGCCCTAGAATGGATCCCTGACCTAAAGACAAACGGCTGGATTCATGAGGAGACTTCAAAAGTTAAATATACTGCAAAAGCTGCTTAAAGCGTTCAACCTTTAGCTGCACCAAATCCAACACCACCATCTTTATGCATTTATGGTAATGACAAGCTAAATTATGCAAATTTATTCGAAACGTCTACGTAACAAGTCTTACCAAATGTTCTTTTTTCTGATGATTGGAATAATAATGCTAATGAAAACAATGATTATAAACTTTTTACTCGGGTGTTTGTTTATTGCGTGCCCTACATTTTCAGACAAGCAGAAACATTTGAGCTTTAAGTATTTTAGCAAAAAATAAGTCGAAGAAATCAATTTATAATTCACATTCCTGCATTCCCAAACATATAATGTTAGAAAAATAAGAGATTGACTATAAAACAGAATCCCCAGAAATGCACAAAACCCATTAAAAAAAAAAAGGCAAGAGATTCTTTATATTGCATCACATAAAAGATCTGATATCCATTTAGATTTAGCCGTTGGGGCTCAAAAAAGTGCAAGGGAATGATGGATTTCTTCCAAAAAGAAAGCAGATGGAGAGAATTAGTAGAACTTGGAAATGTGTGACTCCAATAAAGTCGTGTGCTAATAAAAGAAATGTGCAAACTTCTGTACAGTCCAATAGACCGGAGGTATTAATAAAAGACCTAAACAAGCTGTTACTGCGTCTTAGATTTGCATACAATAGAAATACGAGTCCATGAGGAATATGGCCGTTACCTGATTGGCTCTTTCCAGATCTGTCATCACCGCTTCAATCTCATTGGCCCTGAAAAATGAAGGCGCACATTACTTACGCAGGCAGGAGGGAAACGGTAGCGCAGATTTGTTGCAGTAAAACACAATGATGCAACATATCGCAATGCAACAAAATGGGTCACGCACAGAACAGACCAGGTGGAACAGAAGACCTCACATCCACATAAAACGGGGAATCAGCATCTTGCCTCACTTCTGCGTGCGTGTGTGTGTGTGTGTGTGTATGCAATTGCGAGCCGCTTGATGTGTTTGAGAGTGTTTGGGTGTCTGGGTGTGTGTGTGTTGCCGTTTCAGTTGGACTTCCATAACCCCGTCATGCATGTGAACACTTGCACACTCACCCGTATGCACACACACACACACACACACACACTCACGCAGGGCCATTAAGCCCTCTCGATTTCACAGTAATCCGCTGGACTGTGAGCTGTGTAGCCCAGCAGTGGGTTCGCGGCTCAGCCACATGGACAAGCCCAGGTTAAAACAGAGGGATTACACTAATATAGGCCTCAGACTCCTTTTAATGCACACTAATCTGATATAATATTCTCAATTCTGCTAGCGCACAGCTCAGCCCAGCAAATGGCATGGCTTAGGTGTGTAAACACAACTGCCTTCAATAAAGGGTAACAGCGCTTTATGTCCCCATTAAAGGGTTAGTCCACCCAAAAATGAGCCTGTGATGTTAATCTGCTGACCCCCTGTGCATCCAACATGTAGGTGTGTTTGTTTCTTCAGGAGAACACAAATGAAGATGTTTAACTCCAACCGTTGCTGTGTGCCGGTCATAATGCATGTGAATGGGTAACAAGTCTATGAGATCAACACAAACAAACAAAAAAACATGCTTGGACAACGTGCACAAAAACCCTGCTGCTCCTGACGACACACTGATGTCTTAAGACACGAAGCGATCGGTTTCTGTGAGAAACACAACAGTATTTATGTTATTTTTTACCTCATATCAGACGAATCTCATCTAGTGTTCCCATCGGCTATTACTTCCGTAGAGGAAGGTCAAACTGGTGCGATCGTAGATATATATTAATATATTATGTAGATTCCTCATTCGACCGATCTGCGCAGGCACTTGTAACAGCGGATGGGAAAACTAGATGAGATTCGTCGGGATATGAGGTAAAAAAAAACGTCCATAAATACTGTTCGATATCTCACAGAGCTAAAGGGTTTTTGTGCATGTTCTCTAAGCATGTTTTTTTGTTTGTTTGTGTTGCTCTCATAGACTTGTTACCCATTCACATGCATTATGACCGGCACACAGCAACGGTTAAGTTAAAAATCTTCATTTGTGTTCTCCTGAAGAAACAAACACACCTACATGTTGGATGCACTGGGGGTCAGCAGATAAACATCTAATTTTCATTTTTGGCTGAACTAACCCTTTAAACATTAAACTCAAACGAGTGTAGTTTTGTCACTGGAAAACAGCTTTTTAAACATTGATCTGGAAAAATTACAAAAGTGGTCCCATTGACAACACTGATGTGAACTCTCTTTAGGTAAACAAACTGTGAGAATGGAGGAAAAGGGCCAGAAGTGAAAACTTTGTGATCCAAATCCATAGTCAAGGCTGAGGAATTAATGTTTGTCTGGTTGGCATGGCTGCTCCTAACCGTGATTACATTAAAAAGCTGTCAGGGTGTGGTACAAATGTGGGAGCGAAGACTCAAGTGCAAGAAATGGAATCCCATTTAACACAACCAAACATGATACAAAACAAAAACCAAACAAACTACCAGGGCCGGGAACAAGGAGCATGAAACCGGCGACGTACCGCGATAACGAACCAGCACATGACTGAAGACACAAGGAGATTAAATAAGAGACAAACAAGGCAGGTAATGGGGAACAACAAGTGGGACAAATGAATCAATAATCCGATAACAAGAGGGGTGCGGTCGAAGACTGAGGACAGGAACGCACATGACACAGAATTAAACCAAAAGACAGACATGTGACAAAAGCATCTTTCTCCACTGATGAGCGTTTGTTTGCCGTGTATTCTGAATGAATAACCTTTTGCATATAACGTAGTACAGCTCCAACAAATCCGTTTTGGTTTTGTATCTTAACCAAACTTAGCACAGTGAATCTGGCATGACCAACTTTAACCAGTCGTGAAATCTGTGTGAGGAATCCTTTCGCCCAGATCCAGAGGATTTCTATTGAAATAATTGGATTTTTCCTGGGAAAATTTGCCAAACAATGGTAAATGTGACAGCACCTTTAGGCTCCTGCTCCTACTATGGCTGTTTTTGTTTTATATTTACCACAATCTTTTTATCATTAGGGGCCACGCATCTATTGTGTCCGTTATCTTTCTTATTATTATTCTTCCGCTCTGGAAGTCTAAGGCATCCCATAGAACCGACTGCGGGAAAGTTATGAAATTTGGCACACTGATAGAGGACAGTCTGAACTGTCAAGTAAAGTCAATTTTATTTATATCGCGCTTTTACAATGCCGATTGTTTCAAAGCAGCTTGACAGTGTTAAACAGGAAAATAACGCAACAGAATTTGATTTGGCAGTATAGCCGCTCTGGTGAAAACGTTGATGACATCGCTCATTTAAATTATCATATAGCAACAATGTGGCTAGATCAGTAATTTAGTTGAAAATGTATCTGAATATTTAGTTTCCCCAAATAAACAAGCCAAGCCAAAGGCGAGAAACCGAAACTCCATGATGGAGAAAAATAAACCTTGGGAGAAACCAGACTCAGTCGGAGTGCCAGTTCTCCTCTGGCCTATTAACACACAGTGTATGATTATTATTCTGGCAACCTTACAGGTCAGAAATCATATTAGATCAGAATATTCAAAAGATCAGAGGCATCATGAACTGTCACAACAGCAAATTTTGAATCTCTAACTCAATCGCTGTAGCGACACCACCTGTCCAAAGTTGCCCTCACGTTTATGCTAACCTCAATTCAACATCATGAAAATGTTTCCGCCATTTTGAATTTCCATTTTGAAAACTCCTCCTACAACGTTGCGTCGATTGTCAGAAAAACTGGTTCAGATCATTTTCAGACCATGCCGACAAAAACTTATGGAATTGAAGTTGAATCATCAAAACGTTCTTGAATAACGTGCAAATGAATTTGATGAAGAGCGTGCCAAAATGGATGTGAGGCTAAATCTCTGCAGTGCTTTAACGAAATCTGACCAAACTTGGTGTGTGTCACGACAACCATGACCTAATGTGACCCGCACAGCTTCGGCACAGTGCCATCTGGTGGTCAGGAGATATGAAAAATGTAAATTTTTGCTAATAACTTCTGAACGCTTTGGCCAAAACTCACAAAACATCTTTTTAGATTAGGTGCAGCATGTCAAGTCGAACGATACTCAATTTTCCCATTTCGGCCATTTTTAATTTTGTCATAAAATGCTAGATTTTATAAACACATTGGTGTAACGTTACAAAACTCAACCTATAGAATCGCTTGTGGGAAAGTTATGAAATTTGGTACACAGATAGAGGACAGTCTGAACGGTCACCAGAGCAAATTTGGAGTCTCTAACTCAGTCCCTGTAGTGCCACCAACTGTCCAAATTTGCACTCATGTTTACGCTAATAACTTCAGTTCAAAATGTTATATTATATAACACACTGGGATAAAGTTACAAAACTCGGTATGTGTCTACGACAACACACCCTGAAGATTTTAGGGCAGTGCCACCATGTCATCAAAAGTTATAATGAAGTTTACAAAACCACTAATAACTTTTGATCATATTAGCCTATTGTATTGACCTGCTCTTAATAAGATCCTTGGGTCATGCCGAAAACATAGATACCAATTTTGCTATAGTCGGCCGAACTTCCTACCAACCATTTTGATTTTCTATGAAAAACAACTTTTTCGAACTCCCCCTAAACCGCTGGTTCAATTTACGACAGACGAAACAGTTTTCGTAAAGCGCGGATAAAGTTGATGGCATGATGCCAAAACGACTATCGCTGTATCTCTGAAATTCTTTGGGATATTGACACCAAACTTGGCATGTGTCATTGACTTTTTACTCTGACCACACCACATCAATTTGGTCACAGCGCCAGCTATTGGTCAAAAGTGATAATCCATTAAATCATATTACTAGTAACTGTATTTATGTCTTTAATTGGTCATGCTTGCATGACTTATTGTGTTTTTTTTATGCTTGGCCCCGATAATTGCTGCTATATTTTTTGAACAAATGTCACGTTCACACAATCTCAAAATGTGACAATGTATGTGTGGTAACCGCTAGGCTAGTTTTTGTTTGATTTTGTACCATTTCACTTGAAGCAGAGAAGCTGATGCTTGTAGCCAGATCTGAAACAGACAAAAAATTCATCCAGCACATTATCTTTTATCAAGTGAAACTTGTTAGCCCACATACTGAGCCCTTAATCTGATAAAAGCACTTGTATTATTTCTGTCACCCACTGTACTCTCCTCTCCAACGGTTCTCCCATTGACACTTCTGACCATGTGACTGCAAACTGAGAGGAGTCAAGCACAGCTGAAATTAATTCAACAGCCAGGCTTAATTAGAGGCGATTTGGTTTAATGATTCAGATGAGCTTAACTCAGCTTTGTGCGCACTTTTAAGCGCGTGACTCCGCCGTCTCATGCGTTGGAGTTTTATTGTGGCTGAAAGTGAAGAGCGCTTTGTAAAATACTATGTTTCAAATTGTTATTGAAACATAATTATTCACTTCAATTACGTGATGGCTCTCTAACGTGAATGTGAAACCCAATTCGCAACCCATTTTATTTGTGTAATGAGACATTTCTGAGTGAAATAGGATATTCAACGAGAAAAAACTCCACTGGGAATTAATTGGATTGTGGAAAATGGGCATTATACACCAAAAGGAGCTAAAAACAATGCCTCAATGGGAATTAAAATAATTATTTAGAATAATGTGCACAGATGAATTGTTCATAACGACCAAATACGGTCACTTTGATAACTAAAATGGAAATATTCAATATAAATGTAGATGTTTATTAATTACAGTCAAATATATATTTATCCAGATTTTTTCCACTGAGCTGTATAAAACCCAAAGAGTTAAATATAAATCATTAAATAAAATGTTAGATCCGTACAGATTTGGGAATTATGGAATATAATACTCCTTTAAACCTAACGACTGCAGATCAAAGGTTTACTTTATGCATTAACAGTGTCATGATCTCGTCATGGCACAGAATACAAAAAATACAATCCCTCTTAAATACAGTGTAAAGAGGCACTCATTCTTTCTCTCGCTCACACACACACACACACACACACACACACACACACACACACACACACACACACACACGATTGTGAACCTACATAACCTAATCTCCACTCGTTTTTACTCTCGTCAGCTCGTGTTCACTCCCTCCTTTATGGGCCCCACTGTAAAAACACATTAAAGACGACCTTAAAGGGGCCATTTTCGACACTTTCGTAGTATTTCTTTTCCTTGAATCCACTTGTGTTAGTCAAGGTTTCTTAATTTAGTGTTATGCCCTCTCTCTGACCCTTATATCTAAACAGGCCGTTTTCGCTACCGTTTCTTCAAGAACTCTATATGCAAATGACATTTGTTGCGATCGGCTGACTTCCGTGTACTAATGTAGTTCACAAATCTGCAATTTTGTACTTTTTTCTATATTTCAAATGGACTGGGGAAGGAGCTTTGTGTGCTAGAGTGTATCAACATTGTACATTGAACTTTTTATTTATTTCAAAACGGCTTTCCATGACATGTCCCCTTTAAAGATGAAAAGATAAGGGCCGTGTGAGACATACACAACTCCCATCGGAGCTCGGCCTTCAAAAACATCGGCATGTTCTTCATCACCTCGAACCGGGGGCCAAAGGTTATCAGCGAGATCATTTATTGGGATTATTTGAATCTACATACGAACACGCTACGATGTGGGAAAGTCCAAAGAAATAACAGTGTGAATGTAATCCAGAAACATATAAACATGACTTCTTTTGTTATTCTACGAGCTACCGCTGATGAATAGAGCGTATTAAACACTTACTGCTTTTGATTATTGTGTTTGGTTGTCTCGGGCCTGATAAATTATGAGAACCAGCTGCTTTGATTCTGACCTTTTCCATCCAGCACGGCTGTCAGAAAGGGGAGGTTAAATCGGCGCTCGGGCAAAGCTAGCGAGAGCGAGAGAGAGAGAGGTCCAGGTTACATGCATCCTCTGGCTGTAATTCAACTCTTTCAGGCGATTCTCTCTCTCTCTCTCTCTCTCTCTCTCTCTCTCTCTCTCTCTCTCTCTCTCTCTCTCTCTCTCTCTCTCTCTCCCCAGTGTCTTTGTTTCTGCTGCGGCTCAAATCCCCCTGGGCTGGTACGACATTTCACAGATTTAGCCCATTAGATTTCCATTTTGCTCTCTTTCTCCATTTGGCCCCTATCTTATGGAGCCAGTGTGGGCTTTATCCTGCTGGGTTTTTTTCGTCCTCCCATCCTCTCTTAACCTTTTGAAGGCTATGGTAGTAAGAAAACCCTCAGGGTTTGTTTTTTTCTCCTCTTGTTGAGTGTCTGACCTCCAGGAGATAAAAAAGCTCGCTCTCAGAAGTGTCATTCCTCACACGAACACTCAAAACAACAAACATCATCGACCCAAATCTTTCCTGACAGCAATCACACAGGTGTATAATCATCTCCAATGGAGTTTTCAAGAGTTGTGTTCTGGAGTAAATTAACTACTTATGTTGTTGATTAATCTGTGATTTCATTATATTGAGTTGTTCAACATCACCAGTAAGCGGATCTTTACATTTTAAGAAGAAAATATGAGGCGTTTTAAAATATCACAACCTCGAATCGCCATATTATTCTGATCTATGGTAGATACTGGGGTGCTACTTCTTTCTAAGGAATTTTTTCATCCGTTTAATCGCCCATCTGAGAAGAATCGTAACGTTTGATCATTTCGAAAAGTAATAGTCCTCTACAAGTTAGGTACAGGTCTATTTACAATGTTTAATATTTAGGTTTAATACAGAAAATGGGTTTGTGGTTCAGAAGTCCCCCTTGTAGTCGATAATTTTATCCCTTAAAACTCATCTTTGATCACCAAAATTACATATAAAAAAATTCCTCTGAAAATCGCTTGACTGTAACTCGACACCCTTGCTTCATTTAGTATACACGGCTCATGAATATGCAAATGAGCCCCGCCTCCACTCACTCACAGCTCAGAGATCCACTCGCTCAACTTTACTCGAGTTACTGTAGTAAACGCTGCACAATGGTGTCGCTCTTTACAGCGCCGCACACATAACGCTCATTAATATGATTAGCCTTGACTACGTTATCAAACAGCTAATAATGTGTTGCTAATGTTACACAAACCATGTTCCCGTTCGCCATCTCAGTCTCAGCGTCCTTAGAAACGCTTTGAACATCACAGACCGTCAGCGGAGAAAGGCATATAGTTCATCATAACATCATAATATACATCAGATACATAATTCACCCGCTATATTGATAAATGTACCTGATTTTTCATATCAACAGAAGAATATCTCAGGATAACCTGCTGCTCTTGAGACTGCCTGCTTCAGAGAATAGTTAATGATATGCTAAAGCCCCGCCCACACGTGTCATGATTGGTTATAAGGTAGTTTGTGACGTCAGAAACACCAGCGATGTCAAACTGTGTTTTTGAGTCTTTGGTTCACTGAAGTTTTAAAGAGTAAATACTCAGCAGTGTTGTTGACATGGTTTGTCTGAAAGCATATTAAAAGTAATAGTATTTGGGGGGGGGGGGGGGGGGGGGGTGTCTAATGCTATTTTATGCATTCTGATTTATAAAACATTTTTTTTAAATGTTGTTGGATGTATGACGTTTCTGTGCCAAATACACTCCAGTTTCAGAAAGTTTTTTTTAAGTATGGCCTTGTGTGACATCATAAAGGGCGAGATTCTTCCCGGATGAACACACACACTATGATAATGCATATGTGTGTGTGTGTGTGTGTGTGTGTGTGTGTGTGTGTGTGTGTGTGTGTGTGTGTGTGTGTGTGTGTGTGTGTGTGTGTGTGTGTGTGTGTGTGTGTGTGTCTTTAGCTCTGCCCACTGCACTCCTCCACGAGCTCGGCTGTTTTCAGAAAGAATCGGTTCAGTGTATCTGTCTTTTATAAATCGGATAAACTAAAGACTCTTGTGAGATATGAAGGATCAACACTACTCTACAGATACTCAAGATTAACACCAGACTGGCACAAACTGTGTGTGTGTTATGACTCTTTAATGCTTTATCTTTCCTCTTCAAACCGCACAATTTGTGGCATAATTTGTTTTTCTATCAAAGGTAACTAGTCGAATTGCACAACAGAGCTTAATGCTAAAGGTCTGTGGTTCAGAAAACCCCATAACCTTAAGTGTGAGCAATAGTGATAGATTAGCTTAGCTAATCATGCTAGTTTATACTACAGGGCTGAATTGCTGTACAATTCATCTGCACAATACAGCGGAAATCTCAGCGAGCAATGTAAGAGCTTCTGGGAAGGCGAAATGTCTTGCTTGACACAGATGAAATGTTTTCTTTGCACTCAGCCGGCGAGCGTAGATCTGTGCAGATAAATCAGGTGGGTAGGATGAGGTCCTTTGTGTTCCCCGCAGTAATTCAAAACCTGCCAGACTGATGGGAGTACAGACAAATGGATCAGACAGAGCAAAAATCCACCCTCCGAAATGTCACACAACCAACAGCACAGCAGAGACCCTGTCAAGCAAAACACGGCGGATGCAGAGACGCAAAAGGCTGAGAGGTGCGAACAGGCCTGATGTTGCTCTTCTGCCTGGATTTGAAGGGAATCAAACTGTGCTGTTAATCCGAGTCAGTGCATGTAACATCACAGGATGCACAGACAAAAGGATCTGAAGCTACGTTCACAGGCGAAGCCCGTGGGGACGGTCATGTCACAAGGAACGAATGAAATTTGTCTGCACAGCTCTTGCATGCCAGAACACTGGCCCAGTGCACTTCTCCACGGTTTACATCTCACACACACACACACAGCCCACATAAACCACAAACAGAAATTCTCTCTCCATTTCTCTCTCTTTTTAACACATGCACACATCCCCACCTAGGCACACACTCGCGATCCAACATCCGCACAAACACACAGGCCTCACACACGGCTGCTATTTCTGTACGCTCCCCATCTACTGCCCATTTGTCTCGTAAAGGACACACTGCAAAACCCAACCTGCCACTTTCAGCGCAGGAGAAACAACTTTAATTGCATGTTGTTTCTTTCCAATTCAGTCAGGGAAAACCAGAGAGAGTTTAACCACGCTGGGAACAAGCACAACAGGCCACACAGCACGACAAACTCAACCCGGAGCCCTGCGACCGCTCAAACTGCCCGAGGTAATAAACTCATGGATTTTTCCACTTTGTTTACTAGAAAAACGTGTGAAAATGTCAAGTAAAATATACATAAACGTTAGATATCTAAATGTTAAGGTACATCTACAAATATATTGGAGTTAAATATGAAAACGTTGAATTAATATATAAAATATATTAATATTTTATATATTGAAAAAATGGAAACATTAATCCCTGGTTTCACAGACTTAAGCTAGTCCCAGACTAAAATGCATATGAAATATGCCAGTGAAATTGTCTCAAGATGGACATCAGTACTGCTTTTTTTCTGGGACTATCCTGGCTTAGTCTAAGCCCTGTCTGTGGAACCCGATCTAGTTAAAAATTAAAACAGTAACATTAGGCAATTTTGATTTATATGCTGTTTAATGTTGGTGATCATGTTATTTTACATATGCATATGATTACATACGTTATCGCTTCGTCTTCTTTCCCTGTGTTTTGATCAGGAGATTCAGCACTCGTTCAGGAGATGTGTAATATCGCCCCCCTAGCGTATAACAGTAAAAACACGGATCACTGGAAAATTCCGTCAATATCGGGGAGGAGTTTCCTCACAAATAACGGAAAATTCGGTGTTTGGCAGGGAAAGAGTTAAAGGGGTGTTTGCATGCGATTGGACTTTTTTAACTTTAGTTAGTGTGTAATGTTGCTGCTTGAGCATTAACAGTATCTTCAAAGATACTAACAGAGATATTATCTTTTAAAGTTACGGCAGATTATTGCCTATAAAAATGGCCGGTCTGGACTACAACGAGCTTCTTCCTGGGTTGGTGACATCATAAACCCTCGCTAGTCTCCTCAGATGAGACTTCTGCCCGTAATGGGAAGGGGCGTGGCCTTAACCTGTGCTTGGCACTTCAGCCAATAAAAATACAGGAAACTACATTTGGCCATCTAACCAATCTAAGACCATTGCGTTTTTCAGAGGGAGGGGCTTCATAGAAGCAGGAAGCAAACGAGCCGTTCAAAGGGCAGTGGAGACAGTGGTGTGGAATAAAGGGAGAATAGAAGAAAAACACGCTGTTTAAAAAAAGAAGTAGTAAGACATGTTACACTGCGCCCCATAAACAGAACAAAGCCTAGAAATTAACAACGGAACCACCGCTTTAAGTAAAAAATTAAACAAGACAACGACATTACGAAGACGATATTTAAAAAAAAATTATAATAAGCTGAGTTAAATGGATATATATACGATAAATACCATCTCCAGATACAATGTTTATAGTTTTTGTTATCTCAGCGTTTGTGTATCAGCACTGGCGTGTGTTTGTGCGGGCATGCATGGGCCGATGCCCGCGTCTGTGCCAGCTGTAGTTACTGTAGCTGGCAGGACGTTAATGAGGAGGTCCTGAGGAGGGATGAGAGGAGAGTCTGGGCTGGAAAAGAAAAAGAACCGGATTAAAATTTCAGCACAACACCGAGCCCTAGGAGAGAGCGAGCGAACAAGATAGATGGCTGGGACGACAGACACCTCGCGGGCCTGTGAGAAAGGCGGACATTCCAACGCGAACACGTCTGGGAGGGGAGGGATAGTGGGGGAGGGCGTTGGGGGAGGGGAAGAGAGAGAACGAGAGAGAGAGAGAGAGAGAGAGAGAGAGAGAGAGAGAGAGAGAGAGAGAGAGAGAGAGAGAGAGAGAGAGAGAGAGAGAGAGAGAGGTCGCATACAAACAGCGAAGCGAATTGAAGTATTCCATTATTACGCTCGACTGAACCCTGCTCCTCTTTTCACCCTGAACCCGACACACACACACACACACACACACACACACACACACACACACACGCACACCAAATACAGACTCTGATACCATCCTTCCTTCAGAGTGAACTAAAAAAATAAAAAAAGGAAGGGGAGGGGGGGGGGGGGGGGGTGAGACAGCAGGAAGGAATATGAGAGACAAAAATAGGAATGATGTTACTGGACTGACTAGTTAAAGAAAATTTTATTTTAAAACTGGATTAAAAACTCTTTTATCCATCAAAAACATGTCAGGTTGAGATTTCAATGATAACTAATATAGTTTACTCCGCCCATATGGCCTTGATTACATCATCAGGTAAGTTGTTGTTTTTTTGTTGATCGTTATTCCATTCAATCTGATTCCACATTACGGAGTCTTTCAATAAGCACGACCGCAGACATCCCCACGCTTCACATGAGTGAAGATCGATCGATAGCGTTATGGATTATCCGTCCATACCTGCTGAACACCCGGAACTAACCGCCCGAATCAAAGGCAGAGCAACTGCACGCCGAGGGACTTCCTTTCTCATTCACTTATTACTGGAGCACTGCGGAGCATGACACACTCTTATGTTTATTTAACTACACGATACTTGCACACTAACGTCTCTGCGCGCTTCCCGTTGAGATCCACCTACTGTCACTGTGGATGAACTGAGCTAACGGAGCATGTAAAACCCTGAGGCCAGGAAAGGGCTCTTAGATGGGGGCGGGATTCCTTTATCCCTACCAAAGACACATGCACAGAATCACATAACCTCATTAAGTCAGCAATCACGACAACAAGATATAGCCATGAAGCCTTCGTATACGGCCTATATAAAATAAATATAAGTACATAGACCAAAACCACTGCCACTTACTAGTAGCAAAATACCTCAAATGTTTAGTCCTCTGATGAAACTTCATATTCAGATTCATATTGATTTATTGGATTTATCTCCCAAGGTTTATTTTTCTCCATCCGATTCCTTTGGTCACGTTCGGCTTGGCTAATCATTGATAATTTTATAATTCAATGATTTTCGCCAACACAACAATATTTTATATATAAAATGCCAAATTATTTGAATAATTGGACACAACAAAAATATTTGTTAGTGATGCCCATCTATGTAACACTACATAAAATACCACATTTTCACTGTCAAAACTATTGATATTTCAATGTGTATTGATACTGAAATATCTGAAAAGGTTTGAATTTGACTCATTCCCGCATGTTTCGCACTCCAAAAGTTTGCACAACACTGATCTATATAAGACGCCTCTCACACAGCTTGTGATTACCAAACTGACTTCTTTAATTATCAAATATATACAACATTATATAACAATGCCAGTCTTGGTAAGTATTCAGATAAATACAGTCAGTTTTTTAATGTGAATAGAAAGAAAACGCATGTTGTGTAACAGTATACTGGATCTGTGCATTAGCTCTTAAAGCGACAGTAGCCTAATAAACCTGCTGCTCAATGTTAAACAAAGAACAAAACATCAAGAGAGCTTTAACTGTAGGTATTAAGTTTACAATGAAGACCATCCAGTGTTATCGGGACCAAACCTTACGTTATGGGGACAAAACGTCCAAAATCCTTGTCCTTTTTTTGGTCCCCATGAGGAAAACATCTTACAAATCATACTAAGTGATGTTTTTTGAAAATGTAAAAATGCAGAACGTCCTGTGATGGGTAGGTTTAGGGGTAGGGGCAGTGTGTGTGTGTGTGTGTGTGTGTGTGTGTGATGGGTAGGTTTAGGGGTAGGGGCAGTGTGTGTGTGTGTGAGTGTGTGTGTGTGTGTGTGTGTGTGTGTGTGTGTGTGTGTGTGTGTGTGTGTGTGTGTGTGTGTGTGTGTGTGTGTGTGTGTGTGTGTGTGATGGGTAGGTTTAGGGGTAGGGGCAGTGTGTGTGTCTGTGTGTGTGTGATGGGTAGGTTTAGGGGTAGGGGCAGTATAGGGGGATAGAATATACAGTTTAGTATAAAAACCATTACACCTATGAGAAGTCCCCATAAAGCATGGAAACACCACAAGTGTGTGTGTGTGTGTGTGTGTGTGTGTGTGTGTGTGTGTGACCTGGTAATCCCTACGTTATGGGGACAAAATGTCCCCACAAAGATGGCAATATCCGAAATCCTTGTCCTTGTGGGGACATTTTTAGGTCCCCATGAGGAAAACATCTTATAAATCACACAGAAGGAGTTTTTTTGAGAAAGTAAAAATGCAGAATGTTTCCTGTGATGGGTAGGTTTAGGGGTAGGGGTAGTGTAGGGGGATAGGATGTCCTGTGTGTACAGTATGAAATCCATTACGCCTATGGAAAGTCCCCATAAAACATGGAAACACGACATGTGTGTGTGTGTGTGTGTGTGTGTGTGTGTGTGTGTGTGTGTGTGTGTGTGTGTGTGTGTGTGTGTGTGTGATGGATATGAATTAATTATTCAGAGTTGGGACCGATTCTCATAAATTAATACAACAAACCACGTCACGTTTGGGTTCAAAATCTGGCTCAACAAAATTGTACATCAAATATTTAAACGTCTTCTGATAGACTGTGATAGACACTGTCCCATTAAGATAAATTAACCAGCGGATTAAACTTGTGATATCAACAATGTAGTCTGCAGCAAAATCCTGCCTGTGAAAAATCTTCATTCGTAACCCAAAAAAAAGGCAGGCACTAAAGCAAATGCTAATAAATGAAAGCTGGAGCATGAGGATGAGACGCAGGTAAGAAACGTAATGGAGTGGAAACGTTTTACCTGCCACACTCTCTGTGAGAGTCCCCGAGAGAGACCGGCGCTTTGGAAACAGGCCAATGTTACTGAATGTCACAATGCATTTTCTCATGCGCGTCTTCCTTGTTTGCACGTACGCGGTCATATTCAAGAGTTTGTGCACAAGCGTGATATTGATAGTGAGATTTATTTCTTGTTAGATTTGTGTCTGCAATGCCTGTAGACTGGGAAAACCCAGACAACTTCTGGCAAATTTAGATTTGCTCTGCAAGTAGTCTGGCAAAGAGCCCATTCAAACCCATTTCTAATCCGTCGAAATCGTGGCACCAATCAGAAACGATGGGGCTTTACACGATGACAACAGCAGATTTTGTACATTACTAAGATGGATGCCGCCGTGGAACATCACTCGTTCGAATCAGCCATCGCGTCTGTTTTAAGCGATTTAAACTTTTCCTTTTCATTAAAACCTGAGCAAAGAACAACACTGGGCTCCAGATGTGGATTACACCGGCTACTGTGATGAGGAGGATGGGGAGTGTGATCATACACACACACACACACACACACACACACACCTCTGGATCTGGCCTTTCTGTGCTTATTTCCTCACACTAGATCTGGTAGTCATGTAAATAATTACCTAGCATAACTATGCTCAAGTCTGAAAATGTTCTAACACATCTGAAATGACTGCATTTCAATAAAGTTTGGGAGACACAATTTTCCAAAGACTCACCAATATTATGATGATAAATGTAGATGGAGTGGTGGTGGACACTATTATCAGCTATTATCATATTTCTACAACAACGGCAAAAGTCGTCAGAAGCCATTGCAACATCTTCCTCTCAATCACAAACAGAGAATTGCTGTCTCAGATGTTTCTGCGTCGCTCTGCATACGTCATCGTCCATTGGTGACACACACACACACACACACACACACACACACACACACATACGTCATTGTCCATTGGTGACACACACACACACACACACACTCACACACACTCATACGTCATCTTCTGTTGGTGACGCCCCTTTGGAAATGATTTGATGAAGCTTTGCCAGACCATAACTCAGCCACTACTGAGAATGCTCTGGTTTTAACCAGCCTACTATGCCTGTGGAACCAAAAGCAAATCTTTTCCTTAAATAAACCCTGCCGTGACCTTCCAGTCTGGTCTTCTGTTCCTTTAAAGCTGCAGTGTTGGGGGTCTGGCACGGCAGGGTTTTGTTTGATCACAGGTAGTGTAATTAGGCCACTCCCAGCACACAAACAGCCTGCAGCGAGCGCACTGCAACAGGATGCATTCCTCAGTGACAGCGAGACAAGGAAATTGCCACCTAACCCCGACCACATGACAAGGAGAGAGCGAGCGGAGGAGCGCACAAACACACACACACACACACACATGACCCAGATCAAGGTAAACACACACAATGCGCAAACAAAAAGCGCATTTGAGCACATATGCACGCACTGATTCACCGCCTACAAAATGTCAGCCGATGGTACGAATCCCGTCATTACTGGATACTCAGAGACTCACTCAGAGCATCCGTGCGAGTTAGCAGGATTGTGTCATCCATTATTCAGTCTCGAGTAGCCATGAAGGCAGCATGGGCGGGATGTGAGGACTATTGAATATCAAAACTTGTCCGTGAATGAAGGTGTGATTTCACCACACTGTGTTTTCCCCCATAATCAAACCTGTCTGCAGGAGGATTATGAGCCGTTTTGGTACGGATCAAAGGGGTGTGTGTGTTTGTCTGTGTCTGTATGGACACGCTAGTGTGTGTGCAAAGGTGAGACAAAGACGTAGCACGCCTAGCAGACAGACGAGGAAACACAGACGGGGAATCCGAGCCATTTCGGCGCTAATCCAAGCTGTCTCCTGCAGAGGTGGACAGAGTACACAACTTCATTACTGGAGTAAAAGTAACACTTAAGTTGTACTTAAGTATCAAAAGTAAATTTTCTTTTCTATGTCAGTGCATTATTTTATTATTGTTGTTGTATAAATGCACATTATGCCATCATGGTTTAAGCCAGTCAGTGACGCTCCATCTGACACACTAGCACACGACTAACTTAAACTCATTTAAATACTTGTAGAAAAGTTACAAAGCTCTTTATAAAGCGCTGTCACTTTAAGGCCGAATGCACGGATCCAATACACTGATACACATCTGATATTCTCACACTGTTCACCTTCACTGAAGACAGAATCAACTTTGTTTATGTGAATCCTCCACTAAATGAGCATTTGGACATCCGTCTTCTTCCATTTTGCTCTAAACTATAAATCAGTGTTTAATAAATGCTGTGAAATCATTGAACTTCACGAGACTCTACAAGAGTGATTCCTGAAAGGCTTTCTGCAAAAACCCAAACACCTTTTAAAGAAGAAAAAAATCATCACTGACTTTCAAAGCTGCGACAGAAACGACTTTCGACTTCGAGGACCTTGATGGAAATGTAGTGGAGTAAAAAGGACGATATTTGTCTTTCAGATGGAGTGAAGCTAAAGTCATAAGTTTACAGAAAAAATAATACTCCAATAAAGTACAGATACTCAAAAAGTGTTCTTAAGTACAGGACTCGAGTAAATGTATTAGTTCCTGTCCAGCTCTGGTCTCCTGCAGCGTCCCGTCACAATGAAAGCAGGTTACTCACTTTGCAGTGGATTCTTCATCGTACTTCGTCTTCAGTTCGTGGAGTTCTGCCTGAGTTGCTTCAAGTGCTGCGAAACAAACGTAACGTGTGTAAGTGAAACAGACATATTAAAACACTTAACCTGACGCTGAATGCATTAGCAAACCTGTTTGTAAGGACTGTGTTTTCATGCCCAAGTCCTCTGTCCTGCTGTCCTGGCTCGGCTGTGGCTGACTGCACAGACACATACAGACAACAATTAAAACAACTCTTCCCAACATACCACATTAATGTAAAGACAGCACGGTCACACTACCTCTGCACCATGACACGAGTGTGAAGCATTCACTATGTCCACTGATATTATGGAACATTTTTAACCGTAGTTATATTTTTACTGTATGCAGATTAATGTTATTTTAGCATCATTGAGATACTATTAAAGTTTTATTAGCATTTAAAATTAGTTCCAAATATTTGTTTTTTTACATTTCCCATATATTTATTTTATTTTAAGCAATTATTTTTGTTATGTATATTTGTTATGTGTGTGTGCGTGTCGTGTGTGTGTGTGCGTTTGTGTGTATTTTTTAATGCATTACTACTTACAATTGTATTTTATTTTAAGAAATAATTTATGATAAATGGAATATATATATATACATATATACACATACGTGTGTGTGTGTGTGTGTGTGTGTGTGTGAGTGTATTATATATATATATATATGTGTGTGTGTGTGTGTGTGTGTGTGTGTGTGTGTGTGTGTGTGTGTGTGTGTGTGTGTGTGTGTGTTTTATATATATATATATATATATGTGTGTGTGTGTGTGTGTGTGCGTGTGTGTGTGTATTATATATATATATATATATATATATATATATATATATATATATATATGTGTGTTTGTGTGTGTGTGTGTGTGTGTGTGTGTGTGTGTGTGTGTGTTTTCTCTCTCTATATATATATATATATATGTGTGTGTGTGTGTGTGTGTGTGTGTGTGTGTGTGTGTGTGTATATATATATATATATATTATACATAAACATACACACTAAATACTAATACTCTAAAACTGAAATAAAAAATAAAATTTATATACATTGCTTACATTTTAATTTTAAACAATAATTGGGGGGGAATGGAAAGGCTATACACACACACACACACACACACACACACACACACACACACACACACACAGAAATTATGAGAAATGAATTACAAAAAAATAGTTAACATTTATTTTCAAGTCGTTTTAAAAAAATTGCCTTTTTATGGTTTTAGTTTTAGTTAATCATAATAACCCTGATCCAGACACGTTCAGCTCAACGATCATGCCGGAAAATGTTGCCTAGAAATCTGAATTTGGTTCCAGAGTCAGCTCCGATTCACAAAAATGTAATATGAATTTAGTGTTGAACCTAAAAATGCTGATTGTGAACTGAGAATCTCTTTGCTGATTCAGTTCTTCAGCGCGCCTGTGATGCTCTAAACTGCTGTCTGTGCAGGCACACAAACACGGCATCGAGTTCATAAGATAAACGTGATGATTCATGTACTGTTGTGTTTGTGCGATGGTCAGGCTAACCTCTCCTTGTCTGCATAGTTGTTAGGAAGGTTTTCCCCTCTGCTTTCGCTCTCTTCTCTTCCTGATCGGTCCTGGCTTTGATCGAGAGCTTCCTCTGTGCTCTTGGCCTG